>NC_086328.1:1141781-1351008 GCF_036172605.1 Pelobates fuscus | reverse complement strand
ACCGGCTGTGAGGGTGTATCCTCCAAATTTCCTCTATGGGAAGCAGAGTGATTGTGAGTCACTGTCCCAGCAAACTCTGTATAATGAGCCCCACCTGATACAGTCAGACAGGTATGTTCACAGCATCCACTGTCCTCACTCACTCACAGCACAGGATCCACTACCCTCACTCACTCACCGCACAGGATCCGCTCCCCTCACTCACAGCACAGGATCCACTACCCTCACTCACTCACAGCACAGGATCCGCTGTCCTCACTCACTCACCGCACAGAATCCGCTGCCCTCACTCACTCTCAGCACAGGATCCGCTGCCCTCACTCACTCTCAGCACAGGATCCGCTGCCCTCACTCACAGCACAGGATCCGCTGCCCTCACTCACAGCACAGGATCCGCTGCCCTCACTCACAGCACAGGATCCGCTGCCCTCACTCACTCACAGCACAGGATCCGCTACCCTCACTCACTCACAGCACAGGATCCGCTGCCCTCACTCACAGCACAGGATCCGCTGCCCTCACTCACTCACAGCACAGGATCCGCTGCCCTCACTCACTCACAGCACAGGATCCGCTACCCTCACTCACTCACAGCACAGGATCCGCTGCCCTCACTCACTCACAGCACAGGATCCGCTGCCCTCACTCACTCACAGCACCGGATCCGCTGCCCTCACTCACTCACAGCACAGGATCCGCTGCCCTCACTCACAGCACAGGATCCGCTGCCCTCACTCACTCACAGCACAGGATCCGCTGCCCTCACTCACTCACAGCACAGGATCCGCTGCCCTCACTCACAGCACAGGATCCGCTGCCCTCACTCACAGCACAGGATCCACTACCCTCACTCACTGCAAAGGATCCGCTACCCTCACTCACTCACAGCACAAGATCCGCTGCCCTCACTCACTCACAGCACAGGATCCGCTGCCCTCACTCACAGCACAGGATCCGCTGCCCTCACTCACTCACATCACAGGATCCGCTGCCCTCACTCACAGCACAGGATCCACTACCCTCACTCACCGCACAGGATCCACTGCCCTCACTCACTCACAGCACAGGATCCGCTACCCTCACTCACCGCACAGGATCCGCTGCCATCACTCACAGCACAGGATCCGCTGCCCTCACTCACAGCACAGGATCCGCTGCCCTCACTCACTCACATCACAGGATCCGCTGCCCTCACTCACAGCACAGGATCCGCTGCCCTCACTCACTCACAGCACAGGATCCGCTGCCCTCACTCACAGCACAGGATCCGCTGCTCTCACTGACAGCATAGGATCCACTACCCTCACTCACCGCACAGGATCCACTGCCCTCACTCACTCACAGCACAGGATCCGCTGCCCTCACTCACAGCACAGGATCCGTTACCCTCACTCACCGCACAGGATCCGCTACCCTCACTCACCGCACAGGATCCGCTGCCCTCACTCACTCACAGCACAGGATCCGCTGCCCTCACTCACTCACAGCACAGGATCCGCTGCCCTCACTCACTCACAGCACAAGATCCGCTGCCCTCACTCACTCACAGCACAGGATCCGCTGCCCTCACTCACAGCACAGGATCCGCTGCCCTCACTCACTCACATCACAGGATCCGCTGCCCTCACTCACAGCACAGGATCCACTACCCTCACTCACCGCACAGGATCCACTGCCCTCACTCACTCACAGCACAGGATCCGCTGCCCTCACTCACAGCACAGGATCCGCTACCCTCACTCACCGCACAGGATCCGCTGCCCTCACTCACAGCACAGGATCCGCTGCCCTCACTCACAGCACAGGATCCGCTGCCCTCACTCACTCACATCACAGGATCCGCTGCCCTCACTCACTCACAGCACAGGATCCGCTGCCCTCACTCACAGCACAGGATCCGCTGCCCTCACTCACAGCACAGGATCCACTACCCTCACTCACTGCACAGGATCCACTGCCCTCACTCACCGCACAGGATCCACTACCCTCACTCACCGCACAGGATCCACTGCCCTCACTCACCGCACAGGATCCGCTACCCTCACTCACCGCACAGGATCCGCTGCCCTCACTCACCGCACAGGATCCGCTGTCCTCACTCACTTCCAGTTAAGTTATAATAAATAAAAAATAAGAAATAATCCCAAGGCACATCACGGTTTTGCTCATAAATAGAGTATTTATTCATGCATAGAAAATACAACAAGGCATCATTATAGCAGAGAGAAAGTGCATAGTATAGTGCTAAGCCAGTTTATAGTACCAAAACCACAATGTAAGTTAAGTGCTAAATGCACTTGGTATGTGCCTAAGGATTGCTGAGTGAGCTGCTAGAAGGATGTCTGTAATGCCTGTTAGCTCTGCATCGTTTTAATGGAATGCTCTGCTGGTAATGGTGTGAGGCTAGGGGGAGGGGCAAACGTATGGTCTGCCGGTGACAGTGTGGGGGGTATGGTCTGCAAGTGACAGTGTGGGGGGGAAATGGTCTGCTGGTGACAGTGTGTGTGGGGGGGTGGGGGGTATGGTCTGCCAGTGATATTGTGGAGGGGGGAATGGTCTGCCGGTGACAGTGTGGGGGCGAATGGTCTGCTGGTGACAGTGTGGGGGCGAATGGTCTGCTGGTGACAGTGTGGGGGCGAATGGTCTGCTGGTGACAGTGTGGGGGCGAATGGTCTGCTGGTGACAGTGTGGGGGGGGAATGGTCTGCTGGTGACAGTGTGGGGGGGATGGTCTGCTGGTGACAGTGTGTGGGGGGAAGGGTCTGCCGGTGACAGTGGGTGGGTGAAGGGTCTGCTGGTGACATTGTGTGGGGGGAATGGTATGCCGGTGACAGTGTGTGTGTGGGGTATGGTCTGCCGGTGACCATGTGGGGGGGGGGGTGTCTGTCGGTGACAGTGTGTATGTGTGTGTGTGTGTGTGTGGGGGCGTATGATCTGCCGGTGACAGTGTGGGGGGAATGGTTTGCCGGTGACAGTGTGGGAGGTATGGTCTGCCGGTGACAGTGTGGGGGGGGAATGGTCTGTTGGTTACAGTGTGTGGGGGGGTTATGGTCTGCCAGTGACAGTGTGGAGGGGGAATGGTCTGCCGGTGACAGTGTGTATGGGAGGGTGGGGGGTATGGTCTGCCAGTGACAGTGTGGGGGGAGTATGGTCTGCTGGTGACAGTGTTGGAGGAAATGGTCTGCCGGTGACAGTGTGGTGGTGGTGGTGGGGGGGGGGTATGATCTGCTGGTGACAGTGTGTGTGTGGGGGGGGGGGTTATGGTCTGCTGACCGTGTGGGGGAATACTCTGATATTCACTTGTTTCTATGTTATTGAGATTCCCTTGGCTATGACGGATGATAATTAAATATTAAATGCTGGGATTGGGTGTCGGATGAGTTAGTGATCTCCTGATAGACGGCTGGGGATGCTGGCAGTCTGGAGATCGTTCCCAGTATAGTAGTGGGGCAGGTGGTGGTGAGCTTGGTGGTAACTTTGTAGCTTTGGGGTTACGAAGCATTTCTTTCTGTAACAATTCCTCTATATATGTCAAGATAGTTATGGAAGAAGAATGAGATTGCTATTTATTTGCCCCCTGGCTATTTAGTTGTCCAGAGAGGGCAAGCTGAGGCCCACACGAGAAAACACCAGTCAAGCACTCTAACCAGTATAGGGGTGCTGTAGTGCTTATGGTGCTATGCCCGGGTGCGCTCCATTTTTGGACTGATCCACTGCCCCAGTCAGCTCCTAAACGAATCCTTGATTGGCTGTGTCAGCTGACAGCACTAAGCCCTGCACTGCTGAACTTAGATTAGACAGAGCTTTTGGCTCTCTGACTGATGTAGTGGAGGTGGGGAGCGGTGCCCAGTGGACCCCAGGTAAGACATCAAACTGCTCTAAAACACTCCTTGCACCATAACCACTTCAGTGTACTATATTCTTATAGCTTTACATTTTATATCTCCGGGGTTTTTACAGCAGTGAATCCAAGCGTTAGTAATTCTAGAGTCACGCATTTAGTGATGCTGAGCCGGGCACTAAATCAGAATGAGTCATTCCCACGGACTAATCTGACCCCTCAATGGGAAAATGCTCTCTGAAATAAAGCCGCCTCTGTATCCAAACAATGGACAGTGTGTCCAAGTCTCCGTGCCAGCTCCTCTAATGAGGACACACTATCCCTGTACTCATCTTTTTCTTTACAAAGTTCCAACATGTGCAGCAGTGCAGTAGCACAGAATTGTGTGTCCGTGATCACATAGGATGATATTGTCCGTAATAATGTGGCCGCCTGGTACCTCTGGGTACCTCCGCCAAACACGCTTCCTAGCTATCGCAAGGACACCATTAGTACTTCAGCCCCTAGTCGCCACAGCTTGGCTGGGGTCTCGTTGTTACTTCCCACCCTGGCACAGGGTCCTGGATCCAGCTTCCAGTGCTCAAAGCTCTCCTGCAGAGAGTATAACTGTATAGTGCTTATAGCTGTTAAAGCTTGCCCCCCACAGACATTAGCCGAGACTTAATGCTGGGAGTGAACTGGTTTAATGGGCATGGTACAGGCAATTTATACACAGACCCCCAGCATACAATGCAAGCCCCCCATAAATCTCTGTGCCTGGGAGATAATTGCATTTAACACCGGTGAGTCCCTGTGGTGTTAATAGGAGGATGTAATGAATAGGTGAGAGTGGATAATTGTTTGTAAGATGGTGTGGATTCTACTCCAAAATGTTGATATTATCGGGCACTGCCACCAGATGTGTGCATGGTGGGCTTCTTTGTGTTTGCATCTCCAACAGAGGTCAGTGGTCGTGTTGTGTATTTTCACTGGTGTGATATGCCAGCGGGTGATACGTTTAACCCCTTAAGGACACATGACGTGTGTGACATGTCGTGATTCCTTTTTATTCCAGAAGTTTGGTCCTTGAGGTGTTAAAGTTACTCTCTTGTGCGGTTAGGGAGGTGGTCGATGTATGTGCTGTTTTGAGAATGGTGCACCATTGTTGTTGTGAGATATTTGTTTGGAGTTCGCCTGTCCATCGGGTCGTGTATTTTGGAAGATCCAACTCTTTTGATTCTCTAATTACTGTGTACATAGTAGAGAGGACTTGGTCAGCGATCTCCCCCCTTCAGGTAATAGGTCACGGGTTTTAATGAAATGTACTAATTGGTTATGGTGCAGGTGTTGGTTTCCTGTGTGGGTAGGAGTAGGTATGATTTGCGTTAGGCTTTTTATTTTGCCATTCAACAGCATATCTCGCAGTTGAAGCGAGGGGCCTTCGTGGTATTGGTCATATGTCTCCCCTGAGTGTCCCTTTTGGAACTGTGGGTATTGTGTGAGCGGGTAGAGCGGAGAGGGGTGTGGTGATATAGTTGTCTTTTTCCTAGTTTGTGCTAGGTTTTAAGTGTTGTAGAGATGGTTGGGTGGGCGTTGCGATGTCGAGGTTGTGTGGGGCACGGTTTAAGCTACGGGCACACTCTTAAGGGTGTCTCCGTGATAGAGTTTTTAAGAAGCAGCCATTGTTGAGTCGGTGTGGTTTTTGTCCATTCGTATATTCTTTGCAAGTGGGCTGCTTTGTGGTAGAGATCTATGTCAGGCAGGTTTAGTCCTTCCTGGTCCTTGCTTCTGGTTAAGATTGTGTGTGCCAAACGAGGTGGCGTGTTGGCCCATATGAATTTTGAGAATATAGATTTGATTGAATTGAAGAATTTAGTTGGAATTATGATGGGTAGTGTCTGCAAGAGATACAGAATGCGGGGTAGAAGATTCATTTTTATGATGTTGATCCTGCAGAACCACCCGAAATAAGGTCTGTGCCAGGTTTGGAGGTCTTTGGTAATAGTTGACAGCAGTGGAGGAAAATTTAGGTGATAAATGGAGTCTAGTCTGGGTGGGATGTGTACACCTAAATATTTAATGGACTTGGTTGCCCATGTGAAGTTATATTTGTTTTGTAGTTGAGTGTCTATTATTTTTATTGTTGTGAAGATAGGTAATAAGTCGCATTTGGATATATTGGCTTGGAAGTTGGAGACTTTACTGTATGTCTCCATTTCGGTTAGAATGCATGGTATTGTTGAAATTGGGTTTGAAATGGTAAATAGAATGTCATCTGCGAAGGCTGTGATCTTGTATTCATGTTTATGATTTTAAGTCCCTGGATGTAGCTATTATCTCTAATCCCCTGGAGAAAGGGTTCTAGGACTAGTATGAAGAGAAGGGGCGAGAGGGGACAACCTTGCCTTTTGCAATTTATAATGGCTAATGAATGGGATAGTTGACCATTGATGCGCAATCAGGCTGTAGGGGTAGAGTATACAGCATTCAGCCATTCTTGCCATCTAGGTCCAAAGCCCAAGTGTCTCATCGTGTGTATTAGAAGCGCCCGAAGAGAATTCAAGGATCTCTTCGGTAGATGGTTGAGTATGTTTCAAATTGTATAGGCTTGTGTAAAATGTATGGAAGGCATTGATTATATCTGGCATGTGGCATGTCAGTGTTCCATCCTCCTGTTTGATTTCAGCGATACAGGTGGATTGTCTTTCTTGTTGTAGGGATTTTGCCAAGATTTTACCGGCTTTACCTCCCTGGGTATAGTATGTGTTTTTGGTTAAAGATAATTCCCGTTTGACATGTAAGTGGAGAAGGGTCGTCAGTTCAGTTCTTTTGGCTAGTAATAATTTGTACCCTTCCAGTGAGGAGGTGTGGTAGTGGTTGCTCTGTAGGGATGAGTTGGTTGATTTTGTGTTCTCGTTTGCGTTTAAACGAAGAGGCTATTCGGATTACTTCTCCTCTAAGTACCGCTTTATGGGCTTCCAAGATTAGAGCTGACGATGTGTCTGGATGTGTGTTTTCTCTAAAATAGTTTGTGGCTGCCTCCTGTATTTGTTTAATGACCTCTTTATTGTTTAAGATCAGGTTGTTAAGTTCCCATTGCGATGCTGGGCTTGGTAGGGAGGAAATGGACAGCGTTACTGTCAGTGGGGCATGGTCTGCCCACGAGATGGGGCCATAAGTGGCTGATTTCACTAAGGGTAAGTATCTATGTTGCAGGAATATCGTGTCGATACGAGAGTATGTACCTGTAGGGGGAGATTAGAACGAGTAGTCTTTCTTTGTGGGTTAAATGGCTCTCCAGGTATCATACAGTTGAGCTGTATGTAGGGTACTTTTAATTTGCAGTCGCGGTTGTTACTGATAACTTTGTGCAGGGGCTGTGGTATCTAGGTTCCCGTCAAGGCGGAAATTGATGTCTCCTCTTATAATCAGTATTCCTTCTTGAAATATCGAATTTTCTTGAGGGCTAAATTTTGTTTCTTATTGGGCAAGTAGATGTTGGCTAGGGTAATTAGAGTGTTGCCTATTTTCCCTTTTACAAATACAAATCTACCCGAGTCGTCAACATGTTTGTCTTGGAGTGTGAATTGCACTTTGTGTCCTATGAGTATTGCCATGCCTCTGCCTTTTGCTTCGGTGTAGTGGCTAAAGTATCCTTTTGGATAATCTTTATTTTGTAGTTTAGGAGGTGAATCTTTACGGAACAAGTGTGTCTCCTGAATGAAGACTATTTGTGCCTTATGAAAATCTGATAGAGCCATTGATCTTTTTTCAGGGGTGTTTAAACCTCTGGCGTTTTGTGTGTGTAATGTTATTGCTACCGATTCCGCTTCTAGACAAGTTAGGAGAATGGTGCTTGGGAGAAAGGAACTATCTGCTCGGGAGAGCATTCGCTCCCTAAAAGCCAGGGTGAGCGTTTGTCGGTGTTTGCACAGGAACCCCCGAAAATAGACTGCCCGTTGCCTCTTTTCCTCTGGAACTGTTTTGGGCTATCACCTTGTGGTCAGCTGGTCAGAACTTTGACCGAATGGCGATTTAGTTCTACCGAAGGGAGCTGAGTGCCCAAGTTGTCCAGCGCTCAGATCCCTTTGGTAGAACAGAATCACCATTAGATCTGAGCTATTTGGGGATATAAGACTTGTGAGGTTCCTGTATATTTTGGATATGTTTTTGGGGTATTTTGTATATTTTTGTAATTGAGTTATCTTTCTTTTGATTCAATTCTCCCAGACACAGAGACACCTGGGAGTGGTTTGCACTATTTTCTATGGAGACTGGGGGTCTGTGCATAAAAGGCTGAGTTTGAAATGATAAACCTCAGTTGACTCCCAGAACTATGTGTCGTCTAGTTACTGGGGGGAACGCGTTATGATCACTGAGCAGCCCTTCTTATAGCTTCGAGGAAGAATTAGAGAGATACCTAATCAGGGTATTCGAGCTCCGCTACACTGTATTAATCCAGATTTGGTGTTACCATGGCAATAATACCACATATTTAAACCCTAAGACTCGGAGCATTGGGCTTTTCCATATGATGATTTTCAGCACTGGTTTAGATAAATTGGGTGCAGGTCACTAAAACAGCCTATGTTTACATGTGGTTACCTGTACAATAAACAGACAGTAAACTGCATGTATGACGCGCAGACACAAACCCTGCAAGACGCGCAGCCTGCACACCAGGCACAAACCCTGAGAGACGCGCAGCCTGCACACCAGACACAAACCCTGAAAGACGCACAGCCTGCACACCGGACACAAACCCTGCAAGACGCGCAGCCTGCACACCGGACACAAACTCTGAAAGACGCGCAGCCTGCACACCAGACACAAACCCTGAAAGATGCACAGCCTGCACACCAGACACAAACCCTGAAAGACGCGCAGCCTGCACACCAGACACAAACCCTGCAAGATGCGCAGCCTGCACACCAGACACAAACCCTGCAAGATGCGCAGCCTGCACACCAGACACAAACCCTGAAAGACGCGCAGCCTGCACACCAGACACAAACCCTGCAAGACGCGCAGCCTGCACACCGGACACAAACCCTGCAAGACACGCAGTCTGCACACCAGACACAAACCCTGAAAGACGCGCAGCCTGCACACCAGACACAAACCCTGCAAGACGCGCAGCCTGCACACCAGGCACAAACCCTGAAAGACGCGCAGCCTGCACACCAGGCACAAACCCTGCAAGACGCGCAGCCTGCACACCAGGCACAAACCCTGAAAGACGCGCAGCCTGCACACCGGACACAAACCCTGAAAGATGCGCAGCCTGCACACCAGGCACAAACCCTGCAAGACGTGCAGCCTGCACACCAGACACAAACCCTGAAAGATGCGCAGCCTGCACACCAGACACAAACCCTGAAAGACGCGCAGCCTGCACACCAGACACAAACCCTGAAAGACTCGCAGCCTGCACACCAGACACAAACCCTGCAAGACGCGCAGCCTGCACACCAGACACAAACCCTGAAAGACACGCAGCCTGCACACCAGACACAAACCCTGAAAGATGCACAGCCTGCACACCAGACACAAACCCTGCAAGACGCGCAGCCTGCACACCAGACACAAACCCTGAGAGATGCACAGCCTGCACACCAGACACAAACCCTGAAAGACTCGCAGCCTGCACACCAGACACAAACCCTGCAAGACGCGCAGCCTGCACACCAGGCACAAACCCTGAAAGACACGCAGTCTGCACACCAGACACAAACCCTGCAAGACGCGCAGCCTGCACACCAGACACAAACCCTGAGAGATGCACAGCCTGCACACCAGACACAAACCCTGAAAGACGCGCAGCCTGCACACCAGACACAAACCCTGAGAGATGCACAGCCTGCACACCAGACACAAACCCTGAAAGACTTGCAGCCTGCACACCAGACACAAACCCTGAGAGATGCACAGCCTGCACACCAGACACAAACCCTGAAAGATGCGCAGCCTGCACACCAGACACAAACCCTGCAAGACGCGCAGCCTGCACACCAGACACAAACCCTGAAAGATGCGCAGCCTGCACACCAGACACAAACCCTGAAAGACTCGCAGCCTGCACACCAGGCACAAACCCTGAGAGACGCGCAGCCTGCACACTGGACACAAACCCTGAAAGACGCGCAGCCTGCACACCAGACACAAACCCTGAAAGATGCGCAGCCGGCACACCAGACACAAACCCTGCAAGACGCGCAGCCTGCACACCAGACACAAACCCTGAAAGATGCGCAGCCTGCACACCAGACACAAACCCTGAAAGACTCGCAGCCTGCACACTGGACACAAACCCTGAAAGACGCGCAGCCTGCACACCAGACACAAACCCTGAAAGATGCGCAGCCTGCACACCAGACACAAACCCTGCAAGATGCGCAGCCTGCACACCAGGCACAAACCCTGAAAGACACGCAGCCTGCACACCAGACACAAACCCTGCAAGATGCGCAGCCTGCACACCAGACACAAACCCTGCAAGACGCGCAGCCTGCACACCGGACACAAACCCTGCAAGATGCGCAGCCTGCACACCAGACACAAACCCTGCAAGACGCGCAGCCTGCACACCAGACACAAACCCTGCAAGACGCGCAGCCTGCACACCAGACACAAACCCTGCAAGACGCGCAGCCTGCACACCAGACACAAACCCTGAAAGATGCGCAGCCTGCACACCAGACACAAACCCTGCAAGACGCGCAGCCTGCACACCGGACACAAACCCTGAAAGACGCGCAGCCTGCACACAGGAAACAATCCCCAGGGTATAATCGCTGAGCTCTGCTAAGAGCTTGTTTCTGTTCCTGCTCTCTGAAATTCGGAGAGGTCGACCTACTGGAAGCTGGACCCTGGTCTTGGGTCCAGAGTGGGTGGAGATGGCGAGAACCCAACCAAGCTGCGCGGTTCGTGGGGTCTGCAGTGGTTATGGTGTCAGGTGGAGTGCTTGGAGCCCTCGGAAAGCACTACGAGCATCCGTCAGCGGAGGGTACCCGGTCGGGGTGCTAAGCAGTTCCGTTACAATGCCTCACCCCATGTATGCCGTACACAGAGAGCAGGATACATTGAAAAAAACATGATCGCAGTCGGACTAGGCGTACCGCCATACCATCTGATAGAAAGACTTGTCTTGCCGGCCAGTGTGTCCTTGGTGTACGTGTTCTGTAGAGACCAAGGTCAGTGAACTGATAAGATAACACACATTACTGACCGCACTCCATCTCTTTACTGGAGGAGGGTGAGTGTGCTGTGTTTACATACAACTGGCTGTGCAAAGCTGCTCTACAGCTGTACCAATCACCATGGAAACCAAGGGACTGTTCCTGCTGATTGCCCTACAGCTGAAACAGTCACCATGGAAACCAATGGAATGTTCCTGCTGATTGCCCTACAGCTGAAACAGTCACCATGGAAACCAATGGAATGTTCCTGCTGATTGCTCTACAGATGAACCAATCACCATGGAAACCAATGGAATGTTCCTGCTGATTGCTCTACAGCTGAAACAGTCACCATGGAAACCAATGGAATGTTCCTGCTGATTGCTCTACATCTGAAACAATCGCCATGGAAACCAATGGAATGTTCCTGCTGATTGCTCTACATCTGAAACAATCGCCATGGAAACCAATGGAATGTTCCTGCTGATTGCTCTACAGCTGAAACAATCACCATGGAAACCAATGGAATGTTCCTGCTGATTGCTCTACAGCTGATACAATCGCCATGGAAACCAATGTAATGTTCCTGCTGATTGCTCTACAGCTGAAACAGTCACCATGGAAACCAATGGAATGTTCCTGCTGATTGCGCTACAGCTGAAACAATCACCATGGAAACCAATGGAATGTTCCTGCTGATTGCCCTACAGCTGATACAATCACCATGGAAACCAATGTAATGTTCCTGCTGATTGCTCTACAGCTGTAACAGTCACCATGGAAACCAATGGAATGTTCCTGCTGATTGCTCTACAGCTGAAACAATCACCATGGAAACCAATGGAATGTTCCTGCTGATTGCTCTACAGCTGAAACAGTCACCATGGAAACCAATGGAATGTTCCTGCTGATTGCGCTACAGCTGAAACAATCACCATGGAAACCAATGTAATGTTCCTGCTGATTGCTCTACAGCTGTAACAGTCACCATGGAAACCAATGGAATGTTCCTGCTGATTGCTCTACAGCTGAAACAATCACCATGGAAACCAATGGAATGTTCCCGCTGATTGCTCTACAGCTGATACAATCACCGTGGAAACCAATGGAATGTTCCTGCTGATTGCTCTACAGCTGATACAATCACCGTGGAAACCAATGGGATGTTCCTGCTGATTGCTCCCATTTAGCACTCTGTATAAAGTTTAATTCTGAGCTCTGATGTAATCACTGTATTATCTCGGTGGATGACATCACCATTCCAGCAGAGTTTGTGCGAGTGTGGTTTGTGAATGGCATTTCCTTCATATTATTATGTTTCACAAACGCAATAAGGATTTAAAGGGAAAGTGCACTAATAATAATAACTGTTTCTGTCCCCCCAGAGGATCGGGTGCGCTCGTTGTGCCGGCTCATTGTACTGCCAGCAGTGGATGGTGAGGGGAGGTCCCTGCACACACGTTGGTGAGTAAGAGACCTATAGGTTCTCTCTCTCTCTCTCTCTGTCCCTCTTGCTCTGTGTCGCTCTCTCTGTGTCTCGCTCTCTCTCTCTCTGTGTCTTTCTCTCTCGCTCTATGTCACTGTGGCAAAGATGCCTCTGCCACAAGCTCCTGGAGGAGCCTGCTGGCTAGTCTCCTGCCCAAGGACTATGGGCCATGTAAAAGACCTTGTTTGTGGGGTTTCCCTGTACTGTTCGGGAACCGAACAAATCTACAAACTATGGACCACCCATATGCTTGTTAGCCTTATTGACACCTTAATAATGATTCACACCTCAGTGTTCTAAGTGTTTGGCTGGGTGGCCGCTGTTCGGTCGTCGACTACAAGGAACAAAATTTGGACACTTAACCTCGCAAACACCACTGAACTTCCATCCTCGCCTGCGTTCGTTTCTTTACATCTGTTGCACTGTTGGGTGATATTGTTTGCATGGATTAGGTGAACAATCTTTGTATTGCAGATATGGACTACATTCGGTAGTTTGTTTGTTTTTGTACTCCCGAAAGAGACCGACCGCTACCACTGATTCTATGGAACTATTTTGGGCAGGTGCCTCGTGTGCGGTTGGTCAAAACTTTACCCCGGTGGCGTTTCGGCTGTGTTCGTGGGATCTGAGCGCTTTTTTGACATGTTGTGCGTTCAGATCCAGGCTATCCTGGGATATAAGATTTGAGGGGGTACCTGGTTATTATATGTCTGTTTTGGGGTGTTGAAAATATTGTAGATTTTTCTGTACCTGAGAGATAATTTAGTTATATTTTTTTCTCACGCAATTATCTCTCAGGCACAGAGGATCTTGAGAGAAAAGACTCATTGGTTTTGTATGAGAAACCCCATGTAGGGGTCTATGCATAAAAGACAGTGTGTGGCCCCTAATAAAGTCCATTCACTCCCTGGATTGTCTCGACTAATGTCTGTGGGGGAATGTTATACTGCTCTAGTCACTGTTATACAGCTATACTCTCTGGAGGAGAGCTCTAACCACTGAGAGCTGGATCCAGGACCCTGGTCCAGGATGGGCCAGACCCAGTGGTATATTTTGGATTTGTGCTGCCCTAGGCAAGACTAAATTCGGGCACCCCCAAAATCTAAATTTGCCCCCCCTATTCGTGTCTAGGCTACTTTTTTGACTGACAGACACATGCCCTCATTGATACATGCACTGATATACACTCACTGACAGATACACAGTCATTGGCACACACTGTTTAACCGACACACACTGACAGGCACACACTCTCAGCTACAAATAAAATAACATACACACACTCACAGGCACACCCATTCTCCCTGAAAGACACATATTTTCACTCACTCACAGACACACACTGACAGCTACACTCACTCACTCACTCACTCACTCACTGTAAGGCGGACAGCCCCAGAACATGAGGCAAACAAGGCATTTGTCTGGGAGCTTGGGCTGGCATTTTTTGGCACCCACCCCTGAAAGTGACGCCCTAGGCAAATGCCTTGTTTGCCTTGTGGTAAATACATCCCTGGCCAGACCATCTAAGCTGCGGCGGCTAGGGGCTAAAGTGCTTATGGTGTCCCGGCGATACCTAGGAAGCGTGTTTGGCTGAGGTACCGAGTTGGGGTAGCAGGCGGTCTGCCACAGTTGCTCTCTCTCACTCTGTCTCTCTCTCTTGCATTGTGTCGCGCTCTCTTGGTGTCATCGTCTCTTTCTTTCACTCCCCCTCTCTCTCACTGTTTGTTTCTCCTTTGTCTTTCACTGTCATTTGATCCCTCTTTCTGTCTCTATCCCCCCTTTTTCTGTAGCGGTCTCTCACTCTCCCCTCTCTGTTGCTGTCTCTCTCTCCTCTCTGTCGCAGTCTCTCACTTTCCCTCTCTCTCAGTCGCTGTCTCGCACTACCCCTTGCAGGTACAGGGCAGTCTCTCTGTTGAGGAGGGACATGCATGTAGTATAGAGTAAGTCTCATTCTCCCCCCCCGGGGATGGGGAGGGACATACAAGCTGCAGGTAGGAAGCAGGTTAGCTTGCATTCCAGCCATACCTGCTTGGGGTGAGCGTCAGACAGCAGTGGATTGCCAGTTTGCCCCAGGGCAGCAGCGAGAGACAGGGTTCTGACTGGCCATTCTCAGGGATCGATCAGAGCCATTAGTTTGCAGTCACAGGTGAGAGAATTACCTGGGGGTAGATACCAGAGGGTGGCTGTCTGTGAAGGGGTGATTGTTTGACTTCGTCCACAGACGGACAATTTCTCTATAATCCCGTGAACCTCAGTACATTGAGCTGTGTGTACGTTATTCAGTATATTGCGCTGTGTGTACGTTATTCAGTATATTAGGCTGTGTGTACGTTATTATATTGAGCTGTGTGTACGTTATTATATTGGGCTGTGTGTACGTTATTCTGTATATTGGGCTGTGTGTACGTTATTCAGTATATTGCGCTGTGTGTACGTTATTATATTGAGCTGTGTGTACGTTATTATATTAGGCTGTGTGTACGTTATTCTGTATATTGGGCTGTGTGTACGTTATTATATTGGGCTGTGTGTACGTTATTCAGTATATTGCGCTGTGTGTACGTTATTATATTGCGCTGTGTGTACGTTATTCAGTATATTGAGCTGTGTGTACGTTATTATATTGGGCTGTGTGTACGTTATTATATTGGGCTGTGTGTACGTTATTCTGTATATTGGGCTGTGTGTACGTTATTATATTGGGCTGTGTGTACGTTATTATATTGGGCTGTGTGTACGTTATTCAGTATATTGCGCTGTGTGTACGTTATTCAGTATATTGCGCTGTGTGTACGTTATTCAGTATATTGCGCTGTGTGTACGTTATTCAGTATATTGCGCTGTGTGTACGTTATTATATTGGGCTGTGTGTACGTTATTCAGTATATTGCGCTGTGTGTACGTTATTCAGTATATTGCGCTGTGTGTACGTTATTCAGTATATTGCGCTGTGTGTACGTTATTATATTGCGCTGTGTGTACGTTATTATATTGCGCTGTGTGTACGTTATTCAGTATATTGCGCTGTGTGTACGTTATTCAGTATATTGCGCTGTGTGTACGTTATTCAGTATATTGCGCTGTGTGTACGTTATTCAGTATATTGAGCTGTGTGTACGTTATTCAGTATATTGCGCTGTGTGTACGTTATTCAGTATATTGCGCTGTGTGTACGTTATTCAGTATATTGCGCTGTGTGTACGTTATTCAGTATATTGCGCTGTGTGTACGTTATTCAGTATATTGCGCTGTGTGTACGTTATTCAGTATATTGAGCTGTGTGTACGTTATTCAGTATATTGCGCTGTGTGTACGTTTTTCAGTATATTGAGCTGTGTGTACGTTATTCAGTATATTGCGCTGTGTGTACGTTATTCAGTATATTGCGCTGTGTGTACGTTATTCAGTATATTGAGCTGTGTGTACGTTATTCAGTATATTGCGCTGTGTGTACGTTATTCAGTATATTGCGCTGTGTGTACGTTATTCAGTATATTGCGCTGTGTGTACGTTATTCAGTATATTGCGCTGTGTGTACGTTATTCAGTATATTGCGCTGTGTGTACGTTATTCAGTATATTGAGCTGTGTGTACGTTATTCAGTATATTGAGCTGTGTGTACGTTATTCAGTATATTGCGCTGTGTGTACGTTTTTCAGTATATTGCGCTGTGTGTACGTTATTCAGTATATTGCGCTGTGTGTACGTTATTCAGTATATTGAGCTGTGTGTACGTTATTATATTGCGCTGTGTGTACGTTATTATATTGCGCTGTGTGTACGTTATTCAGTATATTGCGCTGTGTGTACGTTATTCAGTATATTGCGCTGTGTGTACGTTATTCTGTATATTGCGCTGTGTGTACGTTATTCAGTATATTGCGCTGTGTGTACGTTATTCAGTATATTGCGCTGTGTGTACGTTATTCAGTATATTGGGCTGTGTGTACGTTATTCAGTATATTGCGCTGTGTGTACGTTATTCAGTATATTGCGCTGTGTGTACGTTATTCAGTATATTGCGCTGTGTGTACGTTATTCAGTATATTGGGCTGTGTGTACGTTATTCAGTATATTGCGCTGTGTGTACGTTATTCAGTATATTGAGCTGTGTGTACGTTATTCAGTATATTGAGCTGTGTGTACGTTATTCAGTATATTGCGCTGTGTGTACGTTATTCAGTATATTGCGCTGTGTGTACGTTATTCAGTATATTGCGCTGTGTGTACGTTATTCAGTATATTGAGCTGTGTGTACGTTATTCAGTATATTGCGCTGTGTGTACGTTATTCAGTATATTGCGCTGTGTGTACGTTTTTCAGTATATTGCGCTGTGTGTACGTTATTCAGTATATTGCGCTGTGTGTACGTTATTCAGTATATTGCGCTGTGTGTACGTTATTCAGTATATTGCGCTGTGTGTACGTTATTCAGTATATTGGGCTGTGTGTACGTTATTCAGTATATTGCGCTGTGTGTACGTTATTCAGTATATTGCGCTGTGTGTACGTTATTCAGTATATTGCGCTGTGTGTACGTTATTCAGTATATTGGGCTGTGTGTACGTTATTCAGTATATTGCGCTGTGTGTACGTTATTCAGTATATTGAGCTGTGTGTACGTTATTATATTGGGCTGTGTGTACGTTATTATATTGGGCTGTGTGTGCGTTATTCTGTATATTGGGCTGTGTGTACGTTATTCAGTATATTGCGCTGTGTGTACGTTATTCAGTATATTGCGCTGTGTGTACGTTATTCAGTATATTGCGCTGTGTGTACGTTATTCAGTATATTGCGCTGTGTACGTTATTCAGTATATTGCGCTGTGTGTACGTTATTCAGTATATTGCGCTGTGTGTACGTTATTCAGTATATTGCGCTGTGTGTACGTTATTCAGTATATTGCGCTGTGTGTACGTTATTCAGTATATTGCGCTGTGTGTACGTTATTCAGTATATTGCGCTGTGTGTACGTTATTCAGTATATTGAGCTGTGTGTACGTTATTCAGTATATTGCGCTGTGTGTACGTTATTATATTGCGCTGTGTGTACGTTATTCAGTATATTGCGCTGTGTGTACGTTATTCAGTATATTGCGCTGTGTGTACGTTTTTCAGTATATTGCGCTGTGTGTACGTTATTCAGTATATTGAGCTGTGTGTACGTTATTCAGTATATTGCGCTGTGTGTACGTTATTATATTGCGCTGTGTGTACGTTATTCAGTATATTGCGCTGTGTGTACGTTATTCAGTATATTGCGCTGTGTGTACGTTTTTCAGTATATTGAGCTGTGTGTACGTTATTCAGTATATTGCGCTGTGTGTACGTTATTCAGTATATTGCGCTGTGTGTACGTTATTCAGTATATTGCGCTGTGTGTACGTTATTCAGTACATTGCGCTGTGTGTACGTTATTCAGTACATTGAGCTGTGTGTACGTTATTCAGTATATTGCGCTGTGTGTACGTTATTCAGTATATTGCGCTGTGTGTACGTTATTCAGTATATTGCGCTGTGTGTACGTTATTCAGTATATTGCGCTGTGTGTACGTTATTCAGTATATTGCGCTGTGTGTACGTTATTCAGTATATTGAGCTGTGTGTACGTTATTCAGTATATTGCGCTGTGTGTACGTTATTCAGTATATTGCGCTGTGTGTACGTTATTCAGTATATTGCGCTGTGTGTACGTTTTTCAGTATATTGAGCTGTGTGTACGTTATTCAGTATATTGCGCTGTGTGTACGTTATTCAGTATATTGCGCTGTGTGTACGTTATTCAGTATATTGCGCTGTGTGTACGTTATTCAGTATATTGCGCTGTGTGTACGTTATTCAGTATATTGCGCTGTGTGTACGTTATTCAGTATATTGGGCTGTGTGTACGTTATTCAGTATATTGAGCTGTGTGTACGTTTTTCAGTATATTGAGCTGTGTGTACGTTATTCAGTATATTGCGCTGTGTGTACGTTATTCAGTATATTGCGCTGTGTGTACGTTATTCAGTATATTGCGCTGTGTGTACGTTATTCAGTATATTGCGCTGTGTGTACGTTATTCAATATATTGCGCTGTGTGTACGTTATTCAGTATATTGCGCTGTGTGTACGTTATTCAGTATATTGCGCTGTGTGTACGTTATTCAGTATATTGCGCTGTGTGTACGTTATTCAGTATATTGCGCTGTGTGTACGTTATTCAGTATATTGCGCTGTGTGTACGTTATTCAGTATATTGAGCTGTGTGTACGTTTTTCAGTATATTGAGCTGTGTGTACGTTTTTCAGTATATTGAGCTGTGTGTACGTTATTCAGTATATTGCGCTGTGTGTACGTTATTCAGTATATTGCGCTGTGTGTACGTTATTCAGTATATTGCGCTGTGTGTACGTTATTCAGTATATTGCGCTGTGTGTACGTTATTCAGTATATTGCGCTGTGTGTACGTTATTCAGTATATTGCGCTGTGTGTACGTTATTCTGTATATTGGGCTGTGTGTACGTTATTATATTGGGCTGTGTGTACGTTATTCAGTATATTGCGCTGTGTGTACGTTATTCAGTATATTGCGCTGTGTGTACGTTATTCAGTATATTGCGCTGTGTGTACGTTATTCAGTATATTGCGCTGTGTGTACGTTATTCAGTATATTGCGCTGTGTGTACGTTATTATATTGCGCTGTGTGTACGTTATTATATTGCGCTGTGTGTACGTTATTCAGTATATTGCGCTGTGTGTACGTTATTCAGTATATTGCGCTGTGTGTACGTTATTCAGTATATTGCGCTGTGTGTACGTTATTCAGTATATTGCGCTGTGTGTACGTTATTCAGTATATTGAGCTGTGTGTACGTTATTCAGTATATTAGGCTGTGTGTACGTTATTCAGTATATTGCGCTGTGTGTACGTTATTCAGTATATTGAGCTGTGTGTACGTTATTCAGTATATTGCGCTGTGTGTACGTTATTCAGTATATTGCGCTGTGTGTACGTTATTCAGTATATTGCGCTGTGTGTACGTTATTCAGTATATTGCGCTGTGTGTACGTTATTCAGTATATTGCGCTGTGTGTACGTTATTCAGTATATTGCGCTGTGTGTACGTTATTCAGTATATTGAGCTGTGTGTACGTTATTCAGTATATTAGGCTGTGTGTACGTTATTCAGTATATTGCGCTGTGTGTACGTTATTCAGTATATTGCGCTGTGTGTACGTTATTCAGTATATTGCGCTGTGTGTACGTTATTATATTGCGCTGTGTGTACGTTATTCAGTATATTGCGCTGTGTGTACGTTATTCAGTATATTGCGCTGTGTGTACGTTATTCAGTATATTGCGCTGTGTGTACGTTATTCAGTATATTGCGCTGTGTGTACGTTATTCAGTATATTGCGCTGTGTGTACGTTATTATATTGCGCTGTGTGTACGTTATTCAGTATATTGCGCTGTGTGTACGTTATTCAGTATATTGCGCTGTGTGTACGTTATTCAGTATATTGCGCTGTGATGTCCATTAAACTCCAGGCTGTGTAAACTTATTACAGTTCTGGATTAATAACGTGTGATGGTTTTTACCCGACGTGGTTTAACTTTATATTGATAAAGTATCCTGCTCCTGCACGTCAATCATGTTTGGTTAGAATTCAGTGTTTGTTTACCTATTGTACAGCGCTACAGAGCCTGTTGGAGCTATATAAATGTAATCCAGTTTTACAGTGGTATTGTTCAGTACGATGTTACTGTGCTGGAGATACAGTTTCAGTGAGTTGGCTGTTTGTGTGCTCCCAATGTCCCTCCTCCCTCCCCGTCCCTCCCATTCCTCCCATTCCTTCCCTGTTTCCTCTCCAACTTGCCCTTCACCCCGGGAAGTCTGGAATGGATGAGGATCCTGCCTGCTGGAGGAGGTATGGCTGTCGGAGAGGAGGGCTTGGTTGTTGTTGGTATTTGCTCTCTTTGAATGTTTTTTTGGTTAGAGATATGAGAGCTGATCTGGTCTAATAAGATGCAAGTTGTTGGCAGCAAGTTGCAGGACAGGAGAGGGTACACTACTCCTGGCTGGTGGTTTAATCAGTATAATCCATCAGAACGCTGGCACCATCTCTTCCTGCCCACCCCGCTCGCCTCCCCCCCACCCCCATGCAGTCATCTTCTCCCGGGACGTAGACAGTCTTCCTAGTTCTCATACATCCCCCGTCAGCCGATTCCCCTCCCCGTTACTACAGGAGAGTCCCCCATCAGCCAATCCCCTCACCGTTACTATAGGAGAGTCCCCCGTCAGTTGATCCCCACACCGTTACTATAGGAGAGTCCCCCGTCAGTTGATCCCCACACCGTTACTACAGGAGAGTCCCCAGTCAGTTGATCCCCACACCATTACTACAGGAGAGTCCCCCGTCATTTGATCCCCACACCATTACTACAGGAGAGTCCCCCGTCATTTGATCCCCACACTGTTACTACAGGAGAGTCCTCCGTCAGCCGATCCCCTCACCGTTACTACAGGAGAGCCCCCCGTCAGTTGATCCCCACACCGTTACTACAGGAGAGTCCCCCATCAGTTGATCCCCACACTGTTACTACAGGAGAGTCCCCCGTCAGTTGATCCCCACACCATTACTACAGGAGAGTCCCCCGTCATTTGATCCCCACACTGTTACTACAGGAGAGTCCTCCGTCAGCCGATCCCCTCACCGTTACTACAGGAGAGCCCCCCGTCAGTTGATCCCCACACCGTTACTACAGGAGAGTCCCCCATCAGTTGATCTCCACACTGTTACTACAGGAGAGTCCCCCGTCAGTTGATCCCCACACCATTACTACAGGAGAGTCCCCCGTCATTTGATCCCCACACTGTTACTACAGGAGAGTCCTCCGTCAGCCGATCCCCTCACCGTTACTACAGGAGAGCCCCCCGTCAGCTGATCCCCTCACCGTTACTACAGGAGAGTCCCCCGTCACTTGATCCCCACATCGTTACTACAGGAGAGTCCCCAGTCAGCCGATCCCCACACCATTACTACAGGAGAGTCCCCAGTCAGCCGATCCCCTCACCGTTACTACAGGAGAGTCCCCGTCAGTTGATCCCCACACCGTTACTACAGGAGAGTCCCCGTCAGTTGATCCCCACACCGTTACTACAGGAGAGTCCCCCGTCAGTTGATCCCCACACCGTTACTACAGGAGAGTCCCCCGTCAGTTGATCCACACACCGTTACTACAGGAGAGTCCCCCGTCAGTTGATCCCCACACCGTTACTACAGGAGAGTCCCCCGTCAGCCGATCCCCTCACCGTTACTACAGGAGAGTCCCCCGTCAGTTGATCCCCACACCGTTACTACAGGAGAGTCCCCCGTCAGTTGATCCCCACACCGTTACTATAGGAGAGTCCCCCGTCAGCCGATCCCCACAACGTTACTACAGGAGAGTCCCCCGTCAGCCGATCCCAACACCGTTACTACAGGAGAGTCCCCCGTCAGACGTTCTCTCACTCAGTCCTTCCCTCTTTCCCCCAGTTATAGCTTTGATCCAGTTTCATCCAGACTTACATAGAAAACAAACAATCCAGCTAATCAGCCCAATACACTGAATCATCGACATTCCATACATTGCTCACATTCTTTACTGCTCCCACTGGAAGGCTATTCCAGGTATCTACTACCCTTTCTATATCACTGTCACTGCTCCCACTGGAAGGCTATCCCAGGTATCTACTACCCTTTCTATATCACTGTTACTGCTCCCACTGGAAGGCTATTCCATGTATCTACTACCCTTTCTATATCACTGTTACTGCTCCCACTGGAGGGCTATTCCAGGTATCTACTACCCTTTCTATGTCACTGTTACTGCTCCCACTGGAAGGCTATTCCAGGTATCTACTACCCTTCCTATATCACTGTTACTGCTCCCACTGGAAGGCTATTCCAGGTATCTACTACCCTTTCTATATCGCTGTTACTGCTCCCACTGGAAGGCTATTCCAGGTATCTACTACCCTTTCTATATCGCTGTTACTGCTCCCACTGGAAGGCTATTCCAGGTATCTACTACCCTTTCTATATCACTGTTACTGCTCCCACTGGAGGGCTATTCCAGGTATCTACTACCCTTCCTATATCACTGTTACTGCTCCCACTGGAAGGCTATTCCAGGTATCTACTACCCTTTCTATATCACTGTTACTGCTCCCACTGGAGAGCTATTCCAGGTATCTACTACCCTTCCTATATCACTGTTACTGCTCCCACTGAAAGGCTATTCCAGGTATCTACTACCCTTTCTATATCACTGTTACTGCTCCCACTGGAAGGCTATTCCAGGTATCTACTACCCTTTCTATATCACTGTTACTACTACCCTTTCTATATCACTGTTACTGCTCCCACTGGAAGGCTATTCCAGGTATCTACTACCCTTTCTATATCACTGTCACTGCTCCCACTGGAAGGCTATTTCAGGTATCTACTACCCTTTCTATATCACTGTTACCTGGAATAGCCTTCTGTGGGAGCAGTAACAGTGATATAGAAAGGGTAGTAGATACCTGGAATAGCCTTCCAGTGGGAGCAGTGACAGTGATATAGAAAGGGTAGTAGATACCTGGAATAGCCTTCCAGTGGGAGCAGTAACAGTGATATAGAAAGGGTAGTAGATACCTGGAATAGCCTTCCAGTGGGAGCAGTAACAGTGACATAGAAAGGGTAGTAGATACCTGGAATAGCCTTCCAGTGGGAGCAGTAACAGTGATATAGAAAGGGTAGTAGTAACAGTGATATAGAAAGGGTAGTAGATACCTGGAATAGCCTTCCAGTGGGAGCAGTAACAGCGATATAGAAAGGGTAGTAGATACCTGGAATAGCCTTCCAGTGGGAGCAGTAACAGCGATATAGAAAGGGTAGTAGATACCTGGAATAGCCTTCTGTGGGAGCAGTATCTACTTCCCTTTCTATATCACTGTCACTGCTCCCACTGGAAGGCTATTCCAGGTATCTACTACCCTTTCTATATCACTGTTACTGCTCCCACTGGAAGGCTATTCCAGGTATCTACTACCCTTTCTATATCGCTGTTACTGCTCCCACTGGAAGGCTATTCCAGGTATCTACTACCCTTTCTATATCACTGTTACCGCTCTCACCAGTGTTCTGTACAATGACATGAGCACTTCCCTCTTTCTACTGCTAATACCTCTCCCTATACAACCAAGCATTCTGCTAGCATTTCCTGCTGCTCTATTACATTGTCTGCCTACCTTTAAGTCATCAGAAATAATCACCCCTAAATCCTTTTCCTCAGATGTTGAGGTTAGGACTCTATCAAATATTCTGTACTCTGCCCTTGGGGTTTTACGTCCAAGATGCATTATCTTGCACTTATCCACATTAAATGTCAGTTGCCACAACTCTGACCATTTTTCTAGTTTACCTAAATCATTTGCCATTTGGCTTATCCCTCCTGGAACATCAACCCTGTTACATATCTTAGTATCATCCGCAAAAAGACACACCTTACCATCAAGACCTTCTGCAATATCACTAATAAAAATATTAAAGAGAATGGGTCCAAGTACAGATCCCTGAGGTACCCCACTGGTGACAAGCCCAAGCTTCGAATATACTCCATTGACTACAACCCTCTGTTGCCTGTCACTCAGCCACTGCCTTACCCATTCAACAATATTGGAATCCAAACTTAAAGATTGCAGTTTATTGATAAGCCTTCTATGTGCAACAGTGTCAAAAGCCTTACTGAAATCTGGGTAAGCAATGTCTACTGCACCACCCTGATCTATAATTTTAGTTACCCAATCAAAAAAATCAATAAGATTAGTTTGGCATGATCTCCCTGAAGTAAACCCATGTTGCCTCTGATCTTGAAATCCATGTGTTTTTAGATGTTCAACAATCCTATCCTTTAACATGGTTTCCATCACTTTCCCCACTACTGAAGTAAGGCTTACTGGCCTATAGTTGCCCGACTCCTCCCTATTACCTTTCTTGTGAATGGGCACAACATTCACTAACTTCCAATCTTCTGGGACTACTCCTGTTATTAATGATTGGTTACATTGTATTATATTATATCATATCATATATTACATTACATCGTGTCACATTATATCCCATCATATCATGTCATATTATATCACAGTACATTAATTGTGTCATCATATCACATTATATTGTGTCACTGGGCACTGGAGAAGCCTGGTTGTTGCCTGCTCCCTCTGGACTATGGCCCCATGTTAAACGCTGTTCTTTTCCCCTTTAGAAAGACTTGTTCGTGCCTTTGTGCCTGGGCGTTCGGTAGATTGAATCTACCGAACCAACCCACAAATGGGGGGACTACCTGGACAAGGAGTGTGCCAGTGATTTACCTCCCAGAAGCTGTGGGTAACCGCAGCTTAATTGGTGAACGCTGGGTGGCCGTTGTTCATATAACCGAACATGTGGCAGCGGCCATCTTAAACTCCCGAATGACCAGCGGTGTTCAGCTCCAGATCTATGGAACTCAAAACGGACACTTATTTGCATGAACACCGCTGAGCCGCCGACCTCCCTTCTCCAGCAATCCGATAGGTACTTTCCCTATGTGCGCAGTGTTACCCCAGATAGCTATGCCATGGAGCCTATTCATGTAACGAAAGACTATGGAAAAGACTTTGGCTCCATGGCGATTGAACTGTATGTATGTGATCTGAGCGCCATTTGGTAATAATGTGCGCTCAGATCTAAGCTATCTGGGGATATGTTTAATGTATAAGTTTTATGTAGTAATTGTAACATTGTGTAATTTTATGTCTTTTTACTAACATGTGGCTAATAGAGTTTTGCCTCTGTCCTTGGAGATAATTGGATTCAGGGCCGGATTAAGAGCCCAGTTGGCCTGGTGCAGACAATTATGAGGGGCCTAAGTACAGAATCTTATCGACCAAAAACACTAAAGTCATACCTCTCAAGCGTTATGTATCTGGTGGAGATGTTGCCGGAGGGAAACTCATAGGATACAGCTATAAAAAAAAACTCAGATTCTCTTAAAATTTGCTAATCTCTCTCTAATTCATGCTTTCATCTTTCAATTAAATCCATACCCCCTAACAGCAGTGTAGCAGGAAGTCAATGGGCGGGGTAAAAGGGTGGGCCACTGACGTGTCATGTAACCAGAACTTCCAAAATGGCCGAACATGTGCAAAAAAGAGGCGTCTGCCCAAAGAATTGGAAGGCTAGTCTGTCATTCATGCATGCTGGCCAACAGCACCCTGAGCCTGGCATAAATGCGTCTAATGATGCGCTCGCTCCATGCTTTCTAAGGACTGTCCCATAGCACTCGCTGGTCCACTTGTCTCCTTACCGTCTTACTAGCAGGCAGAAGCTCCGGGTATACAGTCTGAGACAGAGAAAAGGTGGATATAGTGAGTGTAGAAGAAAGGGACATGCCACAGTGTTAGAGAGACCAAAGTCAGCATTACCTTAACTAATTTCATTTCAGCTAGTCCACACATGTTTTGTTTCCATATATCCCTTTGAAGTTTCTGAAGTTTCCATACTTAAGCAAGAGTATGTGAAGAGTAGTTAGGGTTGCCACTTTTCTTGGAAAAAAATACCGGCCTTACTAATTTGCATAACTAATTATGACATCACATGATGTAAATCACAAGGAAGGAGTGATAGAGAAAATTCTGTGAAATCACCAAATAACTACTTAGTTTGACTCTGATGTATAGATGGATTGCTCCCAGTGTCTCCCTGTCACCCAGTGTTCCCTAGTGTCTGTGTCCCCATGTCTCTCAGTGTCCCCATGTCACTAGGGGACACTGTGAGACATGGGGACACTGAGAAACTTGGGGACACTGAGATTATGTATCAGTGTCTCAGTGCCCCATGTCTCCCAGTGTCCCCATGTCTCCCGGGGACACTGAGAAACATGGGGACACTGGGAGACATGGACACACAAACACTAGGGACACTGGGAGACATGGGAACACTGAGACACTAGGTACACTGGGAGACATGGGGACACTGAGAAACATGGGGACATTGTTAATCCGGCCCTGATTGGATTACTTCCCAATTATCTCCAGGATAGAGAGGAGGGATTACAATGTGCATGTGGGAGTGGTTAAGGTAAACTGTCCTGATTGGTTACTGTCCAGTTTGTGTCCCAGTGTCCCACCAGGTGCCCTAGGGGAGTGTCCACCTGGTGGGAAACCTGCATAAATACCGGGCAGGTAGCCCAGATTAAAGAGATCACTGCTTGACCCTCAAAACGAAGTGTCGTCTCGTTCTTGGGTGGAATTGGATTGTATACTGTTACAGTTTGACTGCCAGGAGTGTAAACTGTTCGTATGTTTTTTCCTGTTCGGCTGTTTACAGCATTTGTATGGTTCCAGTACTAGAGTTGGAGAATTTGTGTGTTACCTGTTCGGGAGATTGGTGCTTGCAGTAGCTGCCTGTGTGTGTATATATATATATATATATATATATATATCTCCTCTAAATGGCTGTGTAACCCCTTGTGTGCCTGGGGCTGTGTAGCGGATGGCATTGGGCTGTCCACAAAACGTATGTGTTCTAACATGCTTTTGTGTAATTCTTACTCTCTGTATTCCCATTATATGCAGCATTCAACTGATTATTCGGTAGTTTCACTCCGTTTATTATACGAGTAAAACTACCGAATAACCAGGCCACCCTGATGTGAAGGGTGGCTGCAATTTACTTCCCTGTTCGCTTTATTGAATTTCCCATTGAAAAGCACGAACTGGTTGTTAAAGTCCCTGGGTGGCCGCCATTTCGGGAGCCGAACATGTGGCGGCGGCCATCTTAAACTCCCGAACAGCGGTGTTTTGCCTTAGAGTGTCTGGAACTAAAATCAGACACTCGACTAAGCCAGGGGTGGGGAACCTTCGGCTCTCCAGATGTTTTGGACTACACCTCCCATGATGCTTTGCCAGCATTATGTGTGTAAGAGCATTATGGGGGATGTAGTTCACAACATCTGGAGAGACGAAGGTTGCCTATCCCTGGACTAAGCAAACACTGCTGAGACCTCCAGAGCTATGGCAGAGACTGATAGAAACACCCGAACGGCCTGCCGTTCGGTAGTTTGAATCCCACGAACAAGGGGATTCATCCGAATGCAAACAAAGCTCTGGATGGCATTAAGTTCGGGACAAAAATAGACCGACCGCAAGGCCAAAACTCACGGAACTGTTTTTGGCTACTGTTGCCTGTGCGGTCGGTCAAAACTTTACACCTCCATAACTCCCGAACCCCTGAGCCGATCTGGGTGATTTTTGAGTATGTTGCTCACCCAGGGCTATCAGGGGACACCATATTTAGGGGTGTACCTTATGTATTTGAGGTACATCTAGAACACGGAGAAAATTGTGTACCGTTTAATTATGTTAAATGTTTATCTGAGGGGAGAAGATGTGTGGGTTGTACCTTGTACCCGATTGGTTATTGTAATAATTATGGTGGGTGTCTCCCTTGCATGGGAGAATTGCTTAAAAGGAGGGATTGTGTGATTAAACAACAGTTCTGCTCCTGGTGCTGTGTGTCGTCCAGTCATTGGGATCTGTATTGGGATATTCGTGGATTACCTTGCTTGCTGTGACTATTGTTATATGGGATTTTATTACTTGTTCCTGAGCCTCACTGGGATCTTTAGTGGAGTTAACCTGTGAAATACCATGTAGCGGAGAGCTGGTCTTTCACAGGTTAACTCCACTAAAGATCCCAGTGAGGCTCAGGAACAAGTTATAAAATAATTACAGCAAGCAAGGTAATCCACGAATATCCCAATACGGATCCCAATGACTGGACGACACACAGCATCAGGAGCAGAACCTAACTTTGAATCACACAACTTCCTTATAAAGCATTCTCCCATGCAAGGCAGGGATTTACAATCATTAGTACAGTATCCAATCATACCTGAGTAGCCTCCCACACATCTCCTCCCCTTAGCCCGACTCATAATCCAATTATACAGGACACAAATTCCCTGGGTTTCTGGATGTACCCCTAAACATAGGGGTACCCCTTTAAATATTACATCCCATGGTAGCCCTGATCTGGGTGAGTGATATATCTAAAAATCACCCAGATCAGACCAGGGGTTCGGGAAATTTGTGGAAGTAATAAAAAGACCGACCGCGCTGGAGGGAACAGCCGAAATTGGTTCCATGCGTTTTGGCCCTGTGGTCGGTCACAGAAAAAGGGAATAAACTGCACGAATGACTTGGGCTATGGAGACTGGAGAGGATTCAAATGAATCCCCTTGTTCGTGTGTTTCTGTCTACCGAACGGTAGCCGTTCGGTAGTTTGTATACGAATTGGCGGCAGTGTGGAGGTCTTAGCGGTGTTTGCCTAACCGAGTGTCCGATTTGGGTTCCAGACACTCGACGGAAAAACACAGCTGTTCGGGAGTTTAAAATGGCCGCCGCTACGTGTTCGTCTCCCGAATGGCGGCCACCTAAAGAACAAAGAACCCACTACACGAACTAACAATTAACCGTTTGCAACATTGTTGCGAACGGTAATTGGAGGCACACTTACTCCTGGGGTGGTCTGATTGTTTGGTAGTTTCACTCGCATAATAACTGGAGTTATTTTACCGAACAATCAGACAAATGCTACATACACTTCACATACACAGGTTACAATTTAAACTAACACATAGAAATAAATGCAATTTTTAGGACAGCCCAATGCCATCCGCTACATACCAGCTCTCTGCTACAGGGTGCCGTTACAATCACTTTACATCGTGTCACATTATATTGTATCATATATTACATTATATCATATCACAGTATATCGTGTCATACAATCTAATGTGATATGATACGATCTAATGTAATGTGATATCACATTATATCGTATGGCATTATATCGTATCATATTGTTTCATATTATATCGTATCATATTATATATCATATCATAATATATTGTGTCACATTACATCACATTATATCGTGTCATACGATCTAATGTGAAACGATACGATCTAATGTGATCCCACATGTAATGTGAACATTATGTCGTGTCATATTATATCATATCACATTATATAGTATCATATAACATCAGGTTATATCGTATCATATATCGTATTATATTATATCACATTATATCATAACATAATATATCACATATCGTATGATATATCACATTATATCGTATCATATTATACCATATCACATTATATAGTATCATATAACATCAGGTTATATCGTATCATATTATATCGTATCATATATCGTATCATATTATATCACATTATATCGTATCATATTATATCGTATTATATTATATCACATTATATCGTATTATATTATATCACATTATATCGTATCATATTATATCGTATCATATTATATCGTATCATATTATATCGTATCATATTATATCACATTATATCGTATCATATTATATCGTATTATATTATATCACATTATATCGTATCATATTAGATAATGTAATTCCTCTTGGATTCATCTCCAGGAGACCCCAGTGTTCACTGATAGAAAATGGTATTTCTAACCATTTGGGGTCCCTGATTTAAAATATATTATACATATATATATATATCAAAAAATAAAAAAGTGGAATAGAGCTGTGTCAGCCACGAATGAATCCTCTTATTTCCTCGTGTATTTGGAATACAGTGGCGCCCAGTAAAATACAGTTTTATCGTTCCTTAGGTTATTGGTGCTGCACTATTGGCGTGATCAGTGCTTCTGATGCCCCACAGACTATGGTGGGATCCCTGAGCCACGTACAGTATGAGATGCAGGATAGTCCACACCGAGACCTAGTGCAGGAGAGCGTGCCTCAGGACAAGATGGCAAGACGTGGCCAGATGCTGAGACTGAAAGCCAAACCCCCGGAGGTTAAAGTTCTGCAGGCGACGAGGCAGACAGAGGTCCTACATGAACGGCAGGAAATCACAGAGTTTGGCACTAACCTGCAACTACTGCAACCACATCATCAGGATGAGAATCTCAGAGAGAAACGTCAGGAGAGGCCGGACAGCACGCTGGACACCTGCACCGAGCTGCATAGAAAGCTGCAGGAGATGCAGGAAAAGCTGGCACTGAAAGAGCGAGAGCATGAGGAGATGTGCAGAAAGATGCAGCAGGTAGGTAGAAGGTATGTCAGAGTAGGGAGCCTGGTCGCCATTTCTGTCTTATAACTTACTGTGCTGTATTTCAGATGCAGAAAGAAGCCGAGGAAATGAGCAATCTTCAGATTCAGCTGGTGAGTACGCAGATAATGTCTCCCTGAGCATGTTCCTCTGATGTACTCACTGACAAGATATTTTGTTAATGGAAAGGGTCTTCCCTGGTACCCCACCAATGACCCCCCCATACTGTATGTTAGTGGAATGAGAATGTCCCCCCCCCCGTACTGTATGTTAGTGGAATGAGAATGTCCCCCCCCCCCCCCCCGTACTGGATGTTAGTGGAATGAGAATGTCCCCCCCCCCGTACTGTATGTTAGTGGAACGAGAATGTCCCCCTCCCCCATACTGTATGTTAGTGGAATAAGAATGCCCTCCCCCCTGTACTGTGTTAGTGGAATGAGAATGTCCCCCCCCCGTACTGTATGTTAGTGGATGAGAATGTCCGTCCGTCCCCCCCGTACTGTATGTTAGTGGAATGAGAATATCCCCCTCCCCCCTGTACTGTATGTTAGTGGATGAGAATGTCCGTCCGTCCCCCCCCCGTACTGTATGTTAGTGGAAGGAGAATGTCCCCCCTTTATTGTATTCTAATGAAAAGACCCCCTTTCTCTCCATCAGTGTTTCCCCCATACTATATGTACCTTAATGCCCCACAGGGAGGGACTGACTTAGAGAAACACCGAGACCTCCTGGTGTCTGAGAATAACCACCTGAGACAAGAGCTGCAGCTTATCAGAAGACGAATGGACCTTGGGAATGACAAGGTATAGAAAGCACCAAGCTGGGTGGATCTTTTACCAGCTTCCCAAAACCTGGCCAGCGTTAAATGGGGGGACTGGGGATTTCCAATTGTAGTGACCCGGATAGGGTGACACTGTGACTAATGATGGCCCCAGGAAGCAGGTTTGCCCTAGTAGATAGTACTAATCTCTAGTAGATATCTCTACTCTCCTGCCAACTGGACCACATGTGGTCATCATTCATTTGTTGCAGGAGATCCAAATCCTGAAGGACTGTGTGAGCCACATGGAGCAGGTTAAGGGGGAGCAGAAGTTGCTTATCTCCGCACTGCAGAGGGAGGTACAGCAGAAAGCGGAACGCCTTGCAGAAGCGGAGCTGCGGGTCAGGGACTCTGTGCGGGAACGAGTAGAAGAAGAAGAGCGACTGAACCGTCGACTGAGAGAATGTCAGCAGCCGCAGATCAAGGTTAATTTCTATTTAAACAGGAACGCTTTGTGCTATGCATAGTACGACTACCGGCCACTTTTTTCCTGTGATTCTGGCTGTATAAATAGAATTTGCCGAGTTTAATTCCAGGTACAGACGCCGTAATGACGCACTTGCTGTTTTGCAGTATATAATGCAGAAGGTGGACGTTGAGTCGGGGAAGATGAAGATGGCCCTCAGCCAAGCACAGAGCCGCAGCCTATATTTGCAGGAACAAGTAGACATGCAACGGCGCATGCTGGACGATATGCAACAGAAACTACAGCAGGAACAGCAGGAATCAGCCAAGCTGCGGGCGCAGGTCAGTGTATGGGAGATAAACCGTCACAAAATGCAGGTTAAAGCCCCGACATGCTAGTAACACGCTGACTCTCTCCTGGCCAGGTGGATCTCTATGCCTTAGAACTTGACCAGTCCCAGGCGCAGATGGTGCAAGAGTTTCAGACTCTCCAGGAGGAGAAGGAACAAGCGGTGTCCGAGGCCTTTCAGAGAGCACAGGTGGAGATGAGAGCCGTGCACCTCAGCCTGGATGGTAAACACATTGTCCGACAAGACCATGTGTAACGGCACCCCCAGGCATAAAAGAATTAAACCGCCATTTAGTAGATCTTCCCCTTCCCGAGATACAGGCACAGCTACTGCAGAACACCAAACTCCCGAACTGAATACAAAATAGCACTCCAACTCCCGAACTGGAACCTCACTAATAGCTGCTAGCAGACGAACAGGAAAAGCATACGATCAGCTTACACTCCTGGCAATCAATCTCTAACAGCATACAGTAAATACCCCCAAAGACGAGACAGAGCTCCGTGTTGAGGGTCAAGCAGTAGTATGTCTTAATGTGGGCTACCTGCCCAGTATTTATGCAGGTCTTCCACCTTGTGGACACTCCCCTAGGGGACCAAATGGGAGACTGTGACAAGGACAATGTAATAGCCCATCACAGAGTTACACACATAGCCATTCCCCTTTAATTACCCAGGACCCTTTGCTCTGCCCGGGAAATAATTGGGAAGTAATTCAATTATCTCCCTGGACAGAGCCTAAACGCCATCTTGACAATTGGAAAAATGCATAAAAACATATAACTTATTATACTATGATATATTACAGGAATTCAATGTGTCCCCAGATAGCTGGGATCTGAGCGCACAAAAGTACAGAATAGCGCGCAGATCCTATGCACACAGTCCAATCGCCGTGGAGTCAAAGTGTTCACATAGTCTGTTCTCAATACGAATAGACTCCACGGGATGGATATCTGGGGTATGGCTTTTCGTGCCAAAAGTAATGAATACAGGGACGTTCGTGAGCTTTCTACCGAACGAGAAAGGAGGTCGGCGGCTTCAGCGGTGTTCGTGCCAAATAGTGTCCGTTTTCAGTTCCATGGGTTTTTCGTCAATCACCGCCGGCCGTTCGGGACTTTAAAATGGCCGCTGCCACGTGTTCAGCAAACGAACAAAGGCCACCCAGTATTTGTCAATTAAGCTGCGGTTAACCGCAGCTGCTGGGAGGTAAATTGCCGACACACTCAGCTTCCAGGTGATTCAGTCATTCGTGCGTTAGTTCGGTAGATTGAATCTACCGACCGCCAGGCAGAAAGGCACGAACAAGCCTTTTCTGCAGGCGAAAGGAAGACTTAGGGGCCATACTCCAGAGGCAACAGGCGTCAACCAGGCTCCTCCAAAGCAATGTGGTGAGATTGGTCTCGTCACACCGTGTGACCCCCTAGGAACAAACCCTCACAGCAATGGGACATCAGGCACTTATTAAAAATGTCCCCGGGGCCGCAGGCCGCAAGCTCAGTCTGAGCGAGGAGTCAATATAGAGAGACAGTCTCTCTCTATGTATTGACTATTCGCTCAGTCTCTCTCTCTGTATTGACTCCTCGCTCAGTGTCTCTCTCTCTATTGACTCCTCACTCAGTGTCTCTCTCTCTCTATTGACTCCTCACTCAGTCTCTGTCTCTATATATTATTATGTTATTATTTATATAGCGCCAACAAATTCCGCAGCACTTTACAGTGGGTGGGCGAACAAACATGTAGTTGTAACCAGACAAGTTGTACACACAGGAACAGAGGGGTTGAGGGCCCTGCTCAATGAGCTTACATGCTAGAGGCTCTCTCCTCCTTTCTTCGATGACTCCATATTTATTCTGTGTATTTTTTTAGGAGTGAGGAAGAACCTGCTCACGTTACAGCCTGCTCTCCGCACCCTGACACAGGATTACAATGCTTTAAAGAGACAGGTGCGAGACTTCCCCATCTTGCTCCATGAGGCCATGACAGAGGCTCGGGAGGAGGTAAGTAGTCACAGGTCACGGTTACAATGATAACTAGGTGTAGGTGTCTCCCTATTCTCCGATTCCTGGTCATCATTTAACTTCTTATGGACTTGGTTTACGGGGATGCTTTTACTAGGTGACGAGATTGACCATTGCATGTTGTGTCCATCTTTCAGTTCTTTGCAGCCATTCAATGCGTTCGAAACACGAACAGTGAGCTTCTACGTAAATACCGGAGCGAGCTGCATCTGCGCAAGGAATGCCATAACCAGCTTGTCCGACTGCGAGGTGTGTGTGTGTGCTGTCTGTCCTGTAACACACTTTATTCTGCCTAGCTCTAACCAGCTCATATCTGTCCACCTCCGTGTAGGCAATATTCGGGTGCTTGCGCGAGTTCGACCAGTCACGGTAGAGGATGGAGAGGGGCCCGCTGCGCAGAATATTGTAACATACGACCAAGATGATGATGGCATTTTGCATGTCAGTCACAAGGGGAAGAGTCTTTTATTTGAACTTGACAAAGTCTTTACTCCGTGTACAACTCAAGAAGAGGTAATGTGGGAGGAGGCTCAAGACTCTGCGCGATGCTGGTAGGAGGCTCAAGACTCTGCGCGATGCTAGTAGGAGGCTCAAAACTCTGCGCGATGCTGGTAGGTGGCGCAAGACTCTGCGCAATGCTGGTAGGAGGCGCAAGGCTCGGCGCAGTGCTGGTGGGAGGCGCAAGACTAGGTGCAGTGCTGGTAGGAGGCGCAAGACTCGGCGCGGTGCTAGTAGGTGGCGCAAAACATTGTGCGATGCTGGTAGGAGGCACAAGACTGGGCACAGTGCTGGTAGGTAGCGCAAGACTCGGTGCGGTACTGTAAGAGGCGCAAGACTAGACACAGGGCTGGTACTTGGCTCGGTGTTGGTAGGTGGTGCAAGACTGTGATGCTGGTAAGAGGCGCAAGACTCGGCGCAGTGCTGGTAAGAGGCGCAAGACTAGGCATGGGTGTAGGATGCGCAAGACTCTGAGTGGTGCTGGTAGGTGGCGCAAGACTCTGCGCGGTGCTAGTATGTTGCGCAAGAGTCGGCGTGATGCTGGTAGGAGGCGCAAGGCTCGGCACGGTGATGGTAGGTGGAGCGGTGCCGGTAGGTGGAGAATATTTCTTTACAATGTGGTGAATCTTTGTTTACTATTCTTATTACTATGCCCTCTTGTAGGTGTTTGAGGAGGTCTCGCCTCTCATCACGTCATGCTTGGATGGTTATAGTGTTTGTATTCTCGCTTATGGACAGACTGGCTCTGGAAAAACATACAGTATGGAGGTAATGTGAGTGCGTTAGCTGCAGCATAATTATCACATGGCGCATACAGTGAAAGTGTACTTGTACAGAGGGTGTGCCACGCAGGCCGGGCGTCGCTATGTAGAGGGTGTAAAACACAGGCCGGGCGTTGCTATATAGAAAGTGTAAAACACAGGCCGGGCGTTGCTATATAGAGGGTGTAAAACACAGGCCGGGCGTTGCTATATAGAGGGTGTAAAACACAGGCCGGGCGTTGCTATATAGAGGGTGTAAAACACAGGCCGGGCGTTGCTATATAGAGGGTGTAAAACACAGGCCGGGTGTTGCTATATAGAGGGTGTAAAACACAGGCCGGGCGTTGCTATATAGAAAGTGTAAAACACAGGCCGGGTGTTGCTATATAGAGGGTGTCCAATGCACAGTTATTTGAGGTTAAAATGCCGTTGCATTTTATGAACCAGCTAGTTAGCAGTACTAATGTCACTGCCGTCGCATTTTATGTATCAGTTGGTTATAGCGGTGGTAATGTCACTGCCGTCGCATTTTATGTATCAGTAGGTTATAGCGGTGGTAATGTCACTGCCGTCGCATTTTATGTATCAGTTGGTTATAGCGGTGGTAATGTCACTGCCGTCGCATTTTATGTATCAGTTGTTATAGCGGTGGTAATGTCACTGCCGTCGCATTTTATGTATCAGTAGTTATAGCGGTGGTAATGTCACTGCCGTCGCATTTTATGTATCAGTAGGTTATAGCTGTGGTAATGTCACTGCCGTTGCATTTTATGTATCAGTTGGTTATAGCGGTGGTAATGTCACTGCCGTCGCATTTTATGTATCAGTAGGTTATAGCGGTGGTAATGTCACTGCCGTCGCATTTTATGTATCAGTTGGTTATAGCTGTGGTAATGTCACTGCCGTTGCATTTTATGTATCAGTTGGTTATAGCGGTGGTAATGTCACTGCCGTCGCATTTTATGTATCAGTAGGTTATAGCGGTGGTAATGTCACTGCCGTCGCATTTTATGTATCAGTTGGTTATAGCGGTGGTAATGTCACTGCCGTCGCATTTTATGTATCAGTTGGTTATAGCGGTGGTAATGTCACTGCCGTCGCATTTTATGTATCAGTTGTTATAGCTGTGGTAATGTCACTGCCGTTGCATTTTATGTATCAGTTGTTATAGCGGTGGTAATGTCACTGCCGTCGCATTTTATGTATCAGTTGGTTATAGCGGTGGTAATGTCACTGCCGTCGCATTTTATGTATCAGTTGGTTATAGCGGTGGTAATGTCACTGCCGTCGCATTTTATGTATCAGTTGTTATAGCGGTGGTAATGTCACTGCCGTCGCATTTTATGTATCAGTTGTTATAGCTGTGGTAATGTCACTGCCGTCGCATTTTATGTATCAGTTGGTTATAGCTGTGGTAATGTCACTGCCGTCGCATTTTATGTATCAGTAGGTTATAGCTGTGGTAATGTCACTGCCGTCGCATTTTATGTATCAGTTGGTTATAGCTGTGGTAATGTCACTGCCGTCGCATTTTATGTATCAGTTGTTATAGCTGTGGTAATGTCACTGCCGTCGCATTTTATGTATCAGTAGGTTATAGCGGTGGTAATGTCACTGCCGTCGCATTTTATGTATCAGTTGGTTATAGCGGTGGTAATGTCACTGCCGTCGCATTTTATGTATCAGTAGGTTATAGCGGTGGTAATGTCACTGCCGTCGCATTTTATGTATCAGTAGGTTATAGCGGTGGTAATGTCACTGCCGTCGCATTTTATGTATCAGTTGGTTATAGCTGTGGTAATGTCACTGCCGTCACATTTTATGTATCAGTTGTTATAGCGGTGGTAATGTCACTGCCGTTGCATTTTATGTATCAGTAGGTTATAGCGGTGGTAATGTCACTGCCGTCGCATTTTATGTATCAGTTGTTATAGCGGTGGTAATGTCACTGCCGTTGCATTTTATATATCAGTAGGTTATAGCGGTGGTAATGTCACTGCCGTCGCATTTTATGTATCAGTTGGTTATAGCGGTGGTAATGTCACTGCCGTCGCATTTTATGCATCAGTTGATTATAGCGGTAGCAGGCCTTCTTCACCTGTAAATATCCCCTTTCAAAGAAAACTAAACAAGTTTTCGAAGGGCTGTGGAGTAATATTAGAGTTCATTATATGGAGCGGAAACCGAGAATGTTATTACAGTGTCCGGTGAGATACACGGTCTGGTTTAGATAACGTGTTATTTCATTTTCCCAGGGGACACCGTCCGATCCTGGTATTAACCAACGAGCCCTGCGCCTTCTCCTTTCCGAGGTGGGAGAGAGGTCCAATTCCTGGGAGCACCAGCTCAGTGTCAGCATGGTGGAGATCTACAACGAATCCTTGAGGTGAGACTAGGGATATGAGACAGCAGGTACAGCTATGTCCTGCTAACAATCGCTGACAGCACTCGATGATTAACCATTTCTTCCAGGGACCTGCTGGGCTCTGCCGGTAACACGCCATTAGATATAAAGATGGCCCCGGGGGGAGCAGGTGAATTGTATGTTCCTGGGCTGATGCAGCGAAGTGTTCAGTGCATGCAAGATATAAACAAGGTGAGGGGCTTTGTATGTTTGTCCTGTGAATTCGACTGTAAGCTAACTGGCTCAGGAGTTACTTTCTCCATGTTTAGGGAGATGATGTTTGTATTTGTAGATGTCAGATGCTAAGACTTTAGTTTTGTGAGATCTTTGCTCTTTTTGGGCTTTTAACAGGGAAATTGCAAGTTTCAGGCCAAATTAACCAACAAAAATCAATCTGATACTTTTAAGCTTCTGTTATTTTTGCCTAAAATGATCAATTTCCATGTTAATGCTGCATAGTCCCAGTATGGCGAATGGTAAATGGTGAATTTAGGCTGCAATAAAGAGCTGTGGGAAAGTGTATGCAGGTTTCCTCTCTTGCTCTATATGTGAGACTGTTACGATCAGGAAGTTATAGGCGTCTTATAATGTCCGTGTTGGAGGCTGGAGATATAGCAACATAATTCATAGCGTTTCACTCTGCGATATTAGATTTTGGAACTCGGCCACAAACAGCGAGCAACTGAACAAACCAATGTGAACAGCCACAGCTCTCGATCCCACGCGCTGCTTATACTGACCGCCAAGGGAAGGGAAACCACTACCGGAATCTGCACCACAGGTACACTAAATACTAATCCTAATAACCTGGTATTGCCCAACACGCTCTCAGGCCATTGAGCCCATGGCAGAGCAATTCACTAGCACTCTGTGCACGGGCCGGACTGAGCGGAGCTGTCATGGAGGGTGACCAGCCCCCATCTCCTCCAATCATACCTTGTCAATGCACATGGTGTAAACTCTATTGCCTGTCTAGCATGTAGAACTGTTATTTCAGGTAAGCTGTATTTGGTGGACCTGGCTGGATCGGAGAGGGTCTCACGCTCTGGAGCTGCAGGGGAGCGACTGCGGGAAGCTCAGTGTATCAACCGCTCTCTGTCTGCGCTGGGTGATGTCTTCTCAGCCCTTCGTTCAGATCAGGCATATGTTCCTTACCGCAACTCCAAGCTGACCTACCTGCTACAGGAGCCGCTAAGCCGAGATGGAAAGGCATTGCTATTATTACAGGTAAGACCAACACTTCCAAATAACCCATTATCTGGAGCCACATCCACATCAGTAATGCCTGGCCAATAGTGTTAGACATCGGTCAGTAATGCCTGGCCAATAGTGTAAGACATCGGTCAGTAATGCCTGGCCAATAGTGTAAGACATCGGTCAGTAATGTCCGGCCAATAATGTAAGACATCGGTCAGTAATGCCCAGCCAATAGTGTAAGACATCGGTCAGTAATGCCCAGCCAATAGTGTTAGACATCGGTCAGTAATGCCCGGCCAATAGTGTTAGACATCGGTCAGTAATGCCCGGCCAATAGTGTTAGACATCGGTCAGTAATGCCCGGAGAACAGTGTTAGACATTGGTCATAAACACCCTTGATAAAGGCAGCCAGGAGGTGCCGAAACATTGTTTTTTTTTTTTTTCTTTGGATCCGTGTTTCTGCCCTATTAGGTTTGTTGGTATTAGGTTTAGCCTATTCACTATCACTTATTGTTGTATTACAATTGTAAACCTAATATTGACTTATTAAATCTAGATAGAGATTTTGTATGGTTTCTGGTGTGCATTCTCTTGTTTTAGTTAATTATTGTTTGTTTGGGTATTTGAGGCAATACCGGTGATGAATAGCACCCAAGTGTGTATTGTTTATTGTATATACCGTACCATACTTTATATATTATAAAACATTGGTCTGAGCACATTAAACGGACACTCTATTGTAAAGCCAAAAATGATTTAGTGAATATATCCCAAAGGAAACATTTTCTAAATTAAAATGCATGAATTTGTTCTATGCAGAAGCAGTTGATTAAAACTGCAGCCTTTGGTTGCCCTTCTCTTCTAACCCTGCCCAGACAGACTTTGCTGAATAATCCCCCAATCAGTGGCTTCTCCCCGAGAACCCCATATTTCTGATGTAATACTGCTCAATGAGAAGGGGGAATGCAGCCCTGACTGTCAGTCTGAATGATGGCCCAGTTATAAAACTGATTATTTCTGCTTTTATAAAGCGGCGCAACATGACAGACGCCACGTAACGCACGTCGGCAAGCTGTCTGGGTCCAAGTTATAACAAGAAATATTTGCAAGGTTTAACCATAATTTCAGGGGTTTTCTTGGTGTCCCCAAACATATTATACACTGCGCAAAAAAAAATAAAGGGAACACTTAAACAACACAATGTAACTCCAAGTCAATCACACTTCTGTGAAATCAAACTGTCCACTTAGGAAGCAACACTGAGTGACAATCAATTTCACATGCTGTTGTGCAAATGGGATAAACAACAGATGGAAATTATAGGCAATTAGCAAGACACCCCTAATAAAGGAGTGGTTCTGCAGGTGGTGACCACAGACCACTTCTCAGTTCCTATGCTTCCTGACTGATGTTTTGGTCACTTTTGAATGCTGGCAATGCTTTCACTCTAGTGGTAGCATGAGACGGAGTCTACAACTCCGGTAGTGCAGCTCATCCAGGATGGCACATCAATGCGAGCTGTGGCAAGAAGGTTTGCTGTGTCTGTCAGCGTAGTGTCCAGAGCATGGAGGCGCTACCAGGAGACAGGCCATTACATCAGGAGACGTGGAGGAGGTCGTAGGAGGTCAACAACCCAGCAGCAGGATCGCTACCTCTGCCTTTGTGCAAGGAGGAACAGGAGGAGCACTGCCAGAGCCCTGCAAAATGACCCCGAGCAGGCCACAAATGTGCATGTGTCTGCTCAAACGGTTAGAAACAGACTCCATGAGGGTGGAATGAGGGCCCGACTTCCACAGGTGGGGGTTGTGCTTACAGCCCAACACCGTGCAGGACGTTTGGCATTTGCCAGAGAACACCAAGATTGGCAAATTCGCCACTGGGGCCCTGTGCTCTTCACAGATTAAAGCAGGTTCACACTGAGCACGTGTGACAGACGTGACAGAGTCTGGAGACATCGTGGAGAACGTTCTGCTGACTACAACATCCTCCAGCATGACCAGTTTGGCAGTGGGTCAGTAATGGTGTGGCGTGGCATTTCTTTGTGGGCTGCACAGCCCTCCATGTGCTCGCCAGAGGTAGCCTGACTGCCATTAGGTACCGAGATGAGATCCTCAGACCCCTTGTGAGACGATATGCTGGTGCGGTTGGCCCTGGGTTCCTCCTAATGCAAGACAATGCTAGACCTCATGTGGCTGGAGTGTGTCAGCAGTTAGTGGAAGACGAAGGCATTGATGCTATGGACTGGCCCGCCTGGTCCCCAGACATAAATCCAATTGAGCACATCTGGGACATCATGTCTCGCTCCATCCACCAACGTCACATTGCACCACAGACTGTGCAGGAGTTGGCAGATGCTTTAATCCAGGTCTGGGAGGAGATCCCTCAGGAGACCATCCGCCACCTGATCAGGAGCATGCACAGGCGTTGTAGGGAGGTCATACAGGCACGTGGAGGCCACACACACTACTGAACCTCATTTTGACTTGTTTTAAGGACATTACATCAAAGTTGGATCAGCCTGTAGTGTGTTTTTCCACTTTAATTTTGAGTGTGACTCCAAATCCAGACCTCCATGGGTTAAAAAATGTGATTTCCATTTTTTTATTTTTGTGTGATTTTGTTGTCAGCACATTCAACTATGTAAAGAACAAAGTATTTCAGAAGGATATTTAATTCATTCAGATCTAGGATGTTATTTTTTTTGTGTTCCCTTTATTTTTTTGAGCAGTGTATATTGTTTTTTAAAGGACAGAGGACTTTCTTTTACTATCCTGTATATAAACCTAGCACATTAAGTGTAAATAAAATGCGTATTCTGACAATTTTGTTTATAATAATTTTTACACATCCAGTGCAAGTAAATAAAAGGACTTGACAATGATTCACTTATCCGTCCTTATATCTTGTGGTAGAAAACACTAACCCTATACCAACCCTTCCCCTGATGGCCGAGGCTGACAGATCTCTATTGATTTAACCCCGCTCACACCAACGGTGTAGCAATAGGCATATGAATGGCTTTACACAGCGCTCACTTTGTTATCTGCATACAAAACAAATGGCCCCAGCTGACAGAGGGCCACCCCGGGTGTCGATTGATCCCTGGGTCTCCTGGTGTACGCAGGGATCTAAGCCAGCTTACTCTGAAATGATGGGATGTTTCATGCTGTCCTAACAGCGTTAAAGCCCACTTTGCAAAGGGGTTAAATAAACAACAGTTACAATTTAGGGACATCTCAGCCTGGAGCGCCATTCTCTCTGGAGAATTGGCACGGCTAACTCAAGGAAATCCGTTCCTCTCCCGACTGCGAGAATACATGGCTTGCTTTGCAGATCTTGTTTATAACGAAATAAATAAATGTCCCCCAGGTATCTCCCACTGAAAAGAACGCCAGCGAATCCCTGTGTTCGCTGAGGTTTGGAGACCGTGTGCGGGCCGTGGAGCTGGGGGCACCAGCCCGTAGAATCGAGCCGCCACAACTTAGAGAACAGACAGAGGTAAGGGGGGGGTGAGGGGGAGAAGATGCTATAAAATTCAACATTCACATCCTTATCACAGCTAGGTCACAGGGCAGAATACCTCTAATATACTGCGCTGGAGCCTAGGTTGGCTTTTTAGAAATGTTAATGTTTAATCGGAAATTCTAAACAAAACAGACTGTCAGGGCCGTCTATAATATGATTAGGACCCTGGGCAATGCATTTTCTTGGGCCCCCTGGGCCCTGCCCCTCCTATCCCTCCCCCCAATTACGCCCAATGCGCAATCACACTGACAGACGTACTGGCACATACAGACACAGACAGACATTAAAACATTCACAGATACACACTGACACACAAATATATACTAACAGACATACTGACACACACACACAGACATACATACACTGGCAGACATACTGACACATATACTGACACACACAGACACATACACTGACAGACGTATTGACACACACACAGGCATACTGACATACACATAGACAGACGTACTTGCACATACACACAGACAGACATTAAAACATTCACAGATACATACTGACACACACATACACTGACACACAAATATATACGGTTAGACATACTGACACACACACAGACAGACATACATACATACACACACAGGCACATACACTGACAGATATACTGACACACACACACAGACATACATACACACACACAGACAGACATACATACACACACAGACATACATACACACACACACACACACACACACACACACAGACACATACACTGACAGATATACTGACACACACACAGACACATACACTGACAGATATACTGACACACAGACATACATACACACACACAGACACATACAGAGAGACATACACACACAGACACATACACTGACAGATGTATTGACACACACACAGACAGACATACACACACAGACACATACACTGACACATACACACACAGACACATACACTGACAGAAGTATTGACACACACACACAGGCATACTGACACACACAGGCCTACTGACATACACACACACATACATACATACACAGACAGACATACTGACACAGACATACATACACACACACAGACAGACATACATACACACACAGACATACATACACACACACACAGACACATACACTGACAGATATACTGACACACACACAGACACATACACTGACAGATATACTGACACACAGACATACATACACACACACAGACACATACAGAGAGACATACACACACAGACACATACACTGACAGATGTATTGACACACACACAGACAGACATACACACACAGACACATACACTGACACATACAGAGAGACATACACACACAGACACATACACTGACACACACACAGACACATACACTGACAGAAGTATTGACACACACACACAGGCCTACTGACATACACACACACACATACATACATACATACACAGACAGACTGACACACACAGACATACTTACACACAAGCATACATTTAGCCACCCTCCAGGTTCTTACCTTTTCCTGGAGGGTGGTTTCACTGGGGTCCAGTGGCAGGCTGAGGCAGATGGGAGTTCTCCTCTGGAACTCCCCTCCGTGCCATTCTCCTCCCGCGCGGCTGTGCTCTCCGTCGGGAGGAAGTGACGTCACTTCCTCCCAGCCGGTACAGGAAGGGGCCCGGTCGCGCTGTTTAAGCGTCACAGCGCCAGACCGGGCCCCTGCTCACACATGCTCTCCGGGTGGCCCTTAGTGCATGAGCCACCCGGGGAGCCTCCTCAGCGTGCGGGCCGGTGCAGCTGCTCTGGGCCCCCCAGGAGCAACTGGGCCCGGGGCAGCTGCCCCGTTTGCCCCGCGTTAAAGACGGCCCTGCAGACTGTGCAATAAAGGAAGTGTAATCGTTACATTACTCTTTACAGGAACAGTCTGTTTAATTTGGATTTTCTGATTTCCTGCTCTTTTCTATTTCGTAGTCTCCTGTATGTAATTAAAGTTCCATTTACAGAGAAGGAGATTTAAAAAAACTTCTAAAGTATGTTAACATCTGATTGAAAATCAAACCATTTTGTTTTCATGCAGGCTGTGTCAGTCACAGCCAGGGGAGGTGTTGCTAGAGCTGCATAAACAGAAACAAAGTGATTTAACTCCTAAATGGCAGAGAATTGAGCAGTGAAAGTGCAGGGCCATGACCTATACACAAAAACTGCTTCATTAAGCTAAATTCTATTTGGTGACCCTCGTGTCCCTTTAAGTTAATTAGTAAAAGGTTTTGTCTGTAATGACCAGCCGTGTAATTAACCCTTTCAGTGCAGCAGCACAAAATCTTCCCTGTTGCAATGAAAGTGTTATAGCTGAGGCTGATCATCGCCCTCAATTAAAAAGCAGGCGAGGCAGTGCAGAATGGCCATCCCATGGGCTACGAGGGGACTATAGAATCCTTTTAACTAGAGCCAGGCGTTTTTTGTTTTGGGAATGGATATCTTGTCAAATCTACAGCAGTGTTAGGGCAAGGAATATGTAGGTTAGTGCGCAGCACCATAGCCAGCTGTTAACCATATCTTTTCCTTACAGACTGAGAGCGTAACAGGTCGTGGCGCAAGAAACACCTCCTTGCGGAAACGACCCATAAATTCAGGTATTTGCTCCACGGGCATTACCCCACCAACCTACGCACCTAGAACCGAACTTACTGCATTACCCCCCACCTACGCACCTAGAGCTGAACTTACTGCATTACCCCCCTACGCACCTAGAACCGAACTTACTGCATTACCCCCCTACGCACCTAGAACCGAACTTACTGCATTACCCCCCTACGCACCTAGAACCGAACTTACTGCATTACCCCCCACCTACGCACCTAGAACTGAACTTACTGCATCACCTCCCACCTACGCAGCTAGAGCTGAACTTACTGCATCACCTCCCACCTATGCACCTAGAGCTGAACTTACTGCATTACCCCCCACCTACGCACCTAGAACTGAACTTACTGCATTACCTCCCCACGCACCTAGAACTGAACTTACTGCATTACCCTCCACCTGCGCACCTATAACTGAGCTTACTGCATTACCCTCCACCTGCGCACCTATAACTGAGCTTACTGCATTACCCTCCACCTGCGCACCTATAACTGAGCTTACTGCTTTACTCTCTTCCTACACACCTAGAACTGAGCTTACTGCATTACTCTCTCCCCTAAGCACCTGGAACTGAGCTTACCACGTTACCCTCTCCCTCCCACGCAGTTAGAAATGAACTTACTGCATTACTCTCTCCCCCCACACCTAGAACGGAGCTTACCACGTTACCCTCTCCCTCCCACGCAGTTAGAAATGAACTTACTGCATTACTCTCTCCCCCCACACCTAGAACTGATCTTACCGCGTTACCCTCTCCCTCCCACGCAGTTAGAAATGAACTTACTGCATTACTCTCTCCCCCCACACCTAGAACTGAGCTTACCACGTTACCCTCTCCCTCCCACGCAGTTAGAAATGAACTTACTGCATTACTCTCTCCCCCCACATCTAGAACTGAGCTTACCACGTTACCCTCTCCCTCCCACGCAGTTAGAAATGAACTTACTGCATTACTCTCTCCCCCCACACCTAGAACTGAGCTTACCGCGTTACCCTCACCCTCCCACGCAGTTAGAAATGAACTTACTGCATTACTCTCTCCCCTAAGCACCTAGAACTGAGCTTACCACGTTACCCTCTCCATCCCAAGCAGTTAGAAATGAACTTACTGCATTTCTCTCTCCCCTAAGCACCTAGAACTGAGCTTACCGCGTTACCCTCACCCTCCCACGCAGTTAGAAATGAACTTACTGCATTACTCTCTCCCCTAAGCACCTAGAACTGAGCTTACCGCGTTACCCTCACCCTCCCACGCAGTTAGAAATGAACTTACTGCATTACTCTCTCTCCTAAGCACCTGGAACCGAGCTTACCGCGTTACCCTCACCCTCCCACGCAGTTAGAAATGAACTTACTGCATTACTCTCTCCCCTAAGCACCTGGAACTGAGCTTACCGCGTTACCCTCACCCTCCCACGCAGTTAGAAATGAACTTACTGCATTACTCTCTCCCCTACGCTCCTAGTGTTTACATTTTCCATCACCCCAGTGATCACAGCTTACATTTGGTTTCCTCTCCCCAGGGCGCCTTCGGATCGGGCTGCAGTAACAGTGTTATTATGGATCCCCGAAACTTCATCCCTCATAGGGAGACGAGCAATAAATGGACATCTTGCTGCCTGTGTAATAAATGATGTATATAATCTATAAATAATAATATACAGAGATTTTATATTAAACCTGAGTAAAGGATTGACCAGATAGCTTTGTGCATCATTCCTTGGGTCGTCACAGGAGCTTCCCCTCTAGTGACTGATCTGCATCAACAGTGTTAATTTAATCAATAAAATAAAAGGTAAGGTTGGAGCTCGAGGGGAAAAAAAAGTCTTATTGGATTTATATTCATCCCATCTCCTCTCACTTCCAATTCAGCCAAATACGAATAGACCTTAGTGGCCCAGTATAGTGAGACGACACATACCTCCACCAATGTTCTCTGATGTGCAAAATGTTTTCCTGATTCAAAATTCTGTGGGCACTGAATTCTTGTGCGAATGTAAACCTGAAATTGTTTCTCCATAATTGTGGTACAGTGCAGCCTCTCTCGCGGTTTATAACACTACATTACAGCGTTACTACGCAGCCTCTCTCACAGTTTATAACACTACATTACAGCGTTACTACGCAGCCTCTCTCACAGTTTATAACACTACATTACAGCGTTACTACGCAGCCTCTCTCACAGTTTATAACACTACATTACAGCGTTACTACGCAGCCTCTCTCGCAGTTTATAACACTACATTACAGCATTACTACGCAGCCTCTCTCACAGTTTATAACACTACATTACAGCGTTACTACGCAGCCTCTCTCACAGTTTATAACACTACATTACAGCGTTACTACGCAGCCTCTCTCACAGTTTATAACACTACATTACAGCGTTACTACGCAGCCTCTCTCACAGTTTATAACACTACATTACAGCGTTACTACGCAGCCTCTCTCGCAGTTTATAACACTACATTACAGCATTACTACGCAGCCTCTCTCACAGTTTATAACACTACATTACAGCGTTACTACGCAGCCTCTCTCACAGTTTATAACACTACATTACAGCGTTACTACGCAGCCTCTCTCACAGTTTATAACACTACATTACAGCGTTACTACGCAGCCTCTCTCGCAGTTTATAACACTACATTACAGCGTTACTACGCAGCCTCTCTCACAGTTTATAACACTACATTACAGCGTTACTACGCAGCCTCTCTCACAGTTTATAACACTACATTACAGCGTTACTACGCAGCCTCTCTCGCAGTTTATAACACTACATTACAGCGTTACTACGCAGCCTCTCTCACAGTTTATAACACTACATTACAGCGTTACTACGCAGCCTCTCTCGCAGTTTATAACACTACATTACAGCATTACTACGCAGCCTCTCTCACAGTTTATAACACTACATTACAGCGTTACTACGCAGCCTCTCTCACAGTTTATAACACTACATTACAGCGTTACTACGCAGCCTCTCTCACAGTTTATAACACTACATTACAGCGTTACTACGCAGCCTCTCTCGCAGTTTATAACACTACATTACAGCGTTACTACGCAGCCTCTCTCACAGTTTATAACACTACATTACAGCATTACTACGCAGCCTCTCTCGCGGTTTATAACACTACATTACAGCGTTACTACGCAGCCTCTCTCACAGTTTATAACACTACATTACAGCATTACTACGCAGCCTCTCTCACAGTTTATAACACTACATTACAGCGTTACTACGCAGCCTCTCTCACAGTTTATAATACTACATTACAGCGTTACTACGCAGCCTCTCTCACAGTTTATAACACTACATTACAGCGTTACTACGCAGCCTCTCTCGCAGTTTATAACACTACATTACAGCGTTACTACGCAGCCTCTCTCACAGTTTATAACACTACATTACAGCATTACTACGCAGCCTCTCTCACAGTTTATAACACTACATTACAGCGTTACTACGCAGCCTCTCTCACAGTTTATAACACTACATTACAGCGTTACTACGCAGCCTCTCTCACAGTTTATAACACTACATTACAGCGTTACTACGCAGCCTCTCTCGCAGTTTATAACACTACATTACAGCGTTACTACGCAGCCTCTCTCGCAGTTTATAACACTACATTACAGCGTTACTACGCAGCCTCTCTCGCAGTTTATAACACTACATTACAGCGTTACTACGCAGCCTCTCTCACAGTTTATAACACTACATTACAGCGTTACTACGCAGCCTCTCTCACAGTTTATAACACTACATTACAGCATTACTACGCAGCCTCTCTCACAGTTTATAACACTACATTACAGCGTTACTACGCAGCCTCTCTTGCGGTTTATAACACTACATTACAGCGTTACTACGCAGCCTCTCTCGCAGTTTATAACACTACATTACAGCGTTACTACGCAGCCTCTCTCACAGTTTATAACACTACATTACAGCATTACTACGCAGCCTCTCTCACAGTTTATAACACTACATTACAGCGTTACTACGCAGCCTCTCTCGCAGTTTATAACACTACATTACAGCATTACTACGCAGCCTCTCTCACAGTTTATAACACTACATTACAGCGTTACTACGCAGCCTCTCTCACAGTTTATAACACTACATTACAGCGTTACTACGCAGCCTCTCTCACAGTTTATAACACTACATTACAGCGTTACTACGCAGCCTCTCTCACAGTTTATAACACTACATTACAGCGTTACTACGCAGCCTCTCTCGCAGTTTATAACACTACATTACAGCATTACTACGCAGCCTCTCTCACAGTTTATAACACTACATTACAGCGTTACTACGCAGCCTCTCTCACAGTTTATAACACTACATTACAGCGTTACTACGCAGCCTCTCTCACAGTTTATAACACTACATTACAGCGTTACTACGCAGCCTCTCTCGCAGTTTATAACACTACATTACAGCGTTACTACGCAGCCTCTCTCACAGTTTATAACACTACATTACAGCGTTACTACGCAGCCTCTCTCACAGTTTATAACACTACATTACAGCGTTACTACGCAGCCTCTCTCGCAGTTTATAACACTACATTACAGCGTTACTACGCAGCCTCTCTCACAGTTTATAACACTACATTACAGCGTTACTACGCAGCCTCTCTCGCAGTTTATAACACTACATTACAGCATTACTACGCAGCCTCTCTCACAGTTTATAACACTACATTACAGCGTTACTACGCAGCCTCTCTCACAGTTTATAACACTACATTACAGCGTTACTACGCAGCCTCTCTCACAGTTTATAACACTACATTACAGCGTTACTACGCAGCCTCTCTCGCAGTTTATAACACTACATTACAGCGTTACTACGCAGCCTCTCTCACAGTTTATAACACTACATTACAGCATTACTACGCAGCCTCTCTCGCGGTTTATAACACTACATTACAGCGTTACTACGCAGCCTCTCTCACAGTTTATAACACTACATTACAGCATTACTACGCAGCCTCTCTCACAGTTTATAACACTACATTACAGCGTTACTACGCAGCCTCTCTCACAGTTTATAATACTACATTACAGCGTTACTACGCAGCCTCTCTCACAGTTTATAACACTACATTACAGCGTTACTACGCAGCCTCTCTCGCAGTTTATAACACTACATTACAGCGTTACTACGCAGCCTCTCTCACAGTTTATAACACTACATTACAGCATTACTACGCAGCCTCTCTCACAGTTTATAACACTACATTACAGCGTTACTACGCAGCCTCTCTCACAGTTTATAACACTACATTACAGCGTTACTACGCAGCCTCTCTCACAGTTTATAACACTACATTACAGCGTTACTACGCAGCCTCTCTCGCAGTTTATAACACTACATTACAGCGTTACTACGCAGCCTCTCTCGCAGTTTATAACACTACATTACAGCGTTACTACGCAGCCTCTCTCGCAGTTTATAACACTACATTACAGCGTTACTACGCAGCCTCTCTCACAGTTTATAACACTACATTACAGCGTTACTACGCAGCCTCTCTCACAGTTTATAACACTACATTACAGCATTACTACGCAGCCTCTCTCACAGTTTATAACACTACATTACAGCGTTACTACGCAGCCTCTCTTGCGGTTTATAACACTACATTACAGCGTTACTACGCAGCCTCTCTCGCAGTTTATAACACTACATTACAGCGTTACTACGCAGCCTCTCTCACAGTTTATAACACTACATTACAGCATTACTACGCAGCCTCTCTCACAGTTTATAACACTACATTACAGCATTACTACGCAGCCTCTCTCGCAGTTTATAACACTACATTACAGCATTACTACGCAGCCTCTCTCACAGTTTATAACACTACATTACAGCGTTACTACGCAGCCTCTCTCGCAGTTTATAACACTACATTACAGCGTTACTACGCAGCCTCTCTCGCAGTTTATAACACTACATTACAGCGTTACTACGCAGCCTCTCTCAGTTTATAACACTACATTACAGCGTTACTACGCAGCCTCTCTCACAGTTTATAACACTACATTACAGCGTTACTACGCAGCCTCTCTCGCAGTTTATAACACTACATTACAGCGTTACTACGCAGCCTCTCTCGCAGTTTATAACACTACATTACAGCGTTACTACGCAGCCTCTCTCACAGTTTATAACACTACATTACAGCGTTACTACGCAGCCTCTCTCACAGTTTATAACACTACATTACAGCGTTACTACGCAGCCTCTCTCACAGTTTATAACACTACATTACAGCGTTACTACGCAGCCTCTCTCACAGTTTATAACACTACATTACAGCGTTACTACGCAGCCTCTCTCACAGTTTATAACACTACATTACAGCGTTACTACGCAGCCTCTCTCACAGTTTATAACACTACATTACAGCGTTACTACGCAGCCTCTCTCACAGTTTATAACACTACATTACAGCGTTACTACGCAGCCTCTCTCACAGTTTATAACACTACATTACAGCGTTACTACGCAGCCTCTCTCACAGTTTATAACACTACATTACAGCGTTACTACGCAGCCTCTCTCACAGTTTATAACACTACATTACAGCATTACTACGCAGCCTCTCTCACAGTTTATAACACTACATTACAGCGTTACTACGCAGCCTCTCTCGCAGTTTATAACACTACATTACAGCGTTACTACGCAGCCTCTCTCGCAGTTTATAACACTACATTACAGCGTTACTACGCAGCCTCTCTCACAGTTTATAACACTACATTACAGCGTTACTACGCAGCCTCTCTCACAGTTTATAACACTACATTACAGCGTTACTACGCAGCCTCTCTCACAGTTTATAACACTACATTACAGCATTACTACGCAGCCTCTCTCACAGTTTATAACACTACATTACAGCATTACTACGCAGCCTCTCTCACAGTTTATAACACTACATTACAGCGTTACTACGCAGCCTCTCTCACAGTTTATAACACTACATTACAGCGTTACTACGCAGCCTCTCTCGCAGTTTATAACACTACATTACAGCGTTACTACGCAGCCTCTCTCACAGTTTATAACACTACATTACAGCGTTACTACGCAGCCTCTCTCGCAGTTTATAACACTACATTACAGCAGGGCTTGACAAATTTGCTTTGAATCTAGGAGCCACCTAAAAAGGTTAGGAGACAGATACTTTTTTTTATTTATTTCTTTTTAAACTTACATAGCTTTATATTCAACGACAAAAATAAAATTCTTAAAAGGACACTATAGTCACCAGAACCACTACAGTTTAATGTAGTAGTTTTGGTGTCTATAACCTGCCCCTGCAGGCTTTTCAATGTAAACTCTGACTCTTCAGAGAAAATGCAGTGTTTACATTGCTTCCTAGTGACCGTCACTCAGATGGTCACTAGAGGTGTTTCCTTTGTCAGTCCTGCACAGTGTGCAGCACCTACATTCAGCTTCTCCACGCTCTGCATCTCTATGAGGTGCAGTGTTTTATAGCCAATTCTACATTGGAAAATACTGGATTGGTTGAGATTATCAAGCCATAGAGGAGGGGCCAGATGAGGGGAAACAAGCATGGCGTTAAAAAAAAAAAAAAAAAAGAAAAAGGTGAGTAAAAACACTATTCCCTTGCCAACGGAAGGGGTCTTGTAACTTTCACACGCATATACCATGGGACACACATACCATGACAGACAGACACACTGTAACGGAACGCTGGTCTCTCACAGACTATTTCTGCTGATAGTCCAGGTGTGGCTCAGGAACAAGTAGTAACCCCAGGAGAAACATCCACAGTAATAGAATAATCCAACAGCGTAGCAAGCACAATCAGCAATACCATCCAATATTATCCCATCACCTTTCCCAATAACTGGACGACGCACAGTATCAGGAGCAGAACTTAACTGAGGTTTAATTTCACATTCCCTGCTTTTATGCAATGCTCCCGTGCAAGGGAGCCACCCACAATAATTAGTACATTAACCAATAAAGTACAAGGTACAACCCACACATCTCCTCCCATCTGCTTATCTGTTAACAGAATTAAAATGTACATATTTTTCCCCAAGTTCTAGATGTACCCCAAATACCTAGTGTACACCCCTAAATGTGGTATCCCTGATAGCCCTGAGGGTGAATAACATATTCAAAAATCACCCAGATCGGACCAGGGGTTTGGGAGTTATGGGGGTTTAAAGTTTTGACCGTCTCCGTTCGCGGAATAAAAGCCACTAAATGTTTGTCATCCATGCCCAGATTGGTGTTCGTGTGAATCCCCATGTTTGCATTAATCTTTCTACCGAACAGCGGCTCGTTCGGTAGTTTCGGCACGAATTTAAGTCTGGAGGTCTCAGCGGTGTTTGCCTAGTCGAGTGTCCGATTTTAGTTCCAGACACTCGACGGCAAAACACCGCTGTTCGGGAGATAAAGATGGCCGCCGCCACGTGTAAAACTCACGAAATGGCAGCCACCCAGGAACTTAACAGAGCGTTCGTGAGTTTCCACTTAAGGGGTAATGAAACGAATTGGGAGGTTTATTGAAGCCACACTTTGTATCAGGGTGGTCTGGTGTTCGGTAGATTTAGTTCGTACGATGAATGCAATGGGTCAATATAGTTTTATGGGAACAATCAAATGAATGCTTCATACACTGAAGATATATATAGCAGCAAAGTACCAAAAGCATTTTAAACACCCAGTTTTGCCGACAGCTCAATGTCCTTTGCTGCATAAGTTATTTAGTCCAAAGTCTCTGCAATATTATAGTATATGTCCTTGGCTGGTTCTTAAAGGGCCAGTAGTGCCATACAAAATCCCATTAAGCCCAGCCATTGTTTTTAAAGGGTCCCATCTTCCCAGGACCATAATTACTGGGCAGGAGGTGGGCAAGCAGCCCCCTGCAAGAACTCAGGGCAAACTCCTTTAAAGTGGCGAGTTTGCTCTACACACACACACACACACTCTGACAGACAATACCTGTAGGGTTCAGTGGGCGACCGGCTGGGGTATCGTGCGGGCGGGCCGCAAGTTGAGGGATTGTGCAGGCGAGCGGCATGCTGGGGGGGGGTCGTGGAGGCAGGCGTAATGTATACTCTGCCACAAATCACACCTTCACCATAGTAAATAGCCATTTAATCCATAAAACTAATTAACCTTTCATTCAGCCAAAAGATAATATCAGTAGCTTGTTGGCTGTATTTGGGCAAGCTGGTTAATTCCCCAACTTGGGCAGAAACAGTTAACACAGTCCAATAAATGGTGATATATACATAAATGCTTCTCACACATAAATCATATTCAGCTGACAATTATAGCAAACATTAAACGGAGAGGAGAAATGTCACTATAGCTGCGCTCCCTGTACCCCGGCTGGGTACCTCCGCCAAGGACCGCTTCCTAGCTGGAACAGGGGACAAACCGCAGCACTTCTGCCCACAGTCGCCGTGGCTTGACCGGGGCCCTGGAACCGCTCCTTCCTGGAGCCGAATGGGGAATTAGCTCTAGTCCTTACAAGGACTTTCCCCGTTGAATCCCCTGCAAGCTGGAACAACAGACACAGGAGTAAATCTTCTTCCCCTCCAATAACGGGACGACACACAGTTTTGGGGTGCAAGCTGGAATGCTTTAATGGCAGCCACAACCGGCCTTATTTGCATTTCAGTTCCATGAGATTCGTGCCCAAACACCGCTGCCTGCGTTCATGTGAAGAAAATGGCCACCACCTCGTGGTTGTCCATAGGAATCGTGGCCACCAAGACGAACTATTAGAACACTGCGGTGAGAAACGTTCCAAGTTGTTAATGGGTGTTAACAAGCTCCAGGGTGGTCCCTGGTACGTGCGGTTGTTCGGTAACTGAACCATATAATCCCAATTGCAAGAACTGAGACTTTAACATTTTATTTCACAGGGTCCATAGTCTGTGGGCAGGAGGCTGGCAAGCAGGCTCTTCCAGGAATTCGTGGCAAACTCATGTAAAGAGGGGAGATTGTCACACAGCCTTTTTATACACAGACCCAAGCAGGGGGTCTCCATTGGCTTCATCATAATCCCCTCCCAGGAATCTCTGGGCCTGGGAGATAATTGCGTTAAAGACCGGTAAGCTAATTATCTCCCAGGAACAGGGAGCCAAATATAAAAACAAAAAAAGTACCTCAAAACGTAATAACTTACAATAACCTCACAAATAATATTGTTAAATAGCCCTGATCTGAGCGCCCAAGTTCTCCAAATAGTGCCCAGACCAATGCAGTGTAGGGTAAACATCATCATGTTAAAGTTCTGACCGGCCGCACACGTGGTCCTATGCCCAAAATAGTTCCAGGCCGTTTTGGTGCTTTTGCTGGTCAAATTCCAGGAGCTCCTGTGGCTGCAATACGGGGTGCTCCGTCTGGCTCTTAGGTAGCGTTTGTTCCCCTTAGCCTCAGACACCTTCCCTCCAAAAAGTGCTCTCCTGGCGGATTTCAAAGTGGTTCACAACCGCGAACCAAGTTGTCTGGGAACCGCACGGTCACCTAATGTCGAAAACAATTCCATAATATTCATGGCTAAGTCCCACTGAGGTGACCGGGAACCCACAAAGTCCTCATGCTGAAATTAGTTCCATATCAGTCGCGGCTAAGTACCGATGGAACTATTCGTGGGTTTGGTTCATGCGAACGGCTGCCAGAGAGCCAGCAGTCAGTTCCATTCGCATGAGGGGAAAGTGCCGAACCAGGGAAAGCCACTAATTGCGGATGGGCAGGGTAACTCCCAACAGTGTCCCATACCTGGACCATAGTCGGTGGGCAGGAGGCTGGCTTCTACACTCCTCCAGGAGTCTGTGGCAAACGTACATGGGATGGAGCGTTTGTCACAGTCACCTCACCCATAGAATTCGCAAAAGGAGATCTTTGTCCAATAAATAGTGAGATGTACGTTAAAGCTTCTTAAAAACAAAAAAAGAATCTTAATATGATGGGACATATCTAAAGCATGCAGAAGAATCAAACAACCTAATTCAGCAGACACCAATAGCAAACATTATCTGGAGAAATGTCATCCATCGATTTTTAAAGGATCTCTTTGCCCAATTAATGGGGATATAAACATTAATGCTTCTTAAAACACACAGACGCACACTCTCAATGACAGATGCACAAAATCACCGATTTGAAACTCAGTAACAGACACACGAACACACACTCTCCGTGACAGACACACACACCTCCTGGCAGACACGCAAGCTTACTGATTTGAAACTGACTGACACTGACACAGTCTCACTGATTTGAAACACTGACTGACACTGTCTCACTGATTTGAAACACTGACAGACACTGACACAGTCTCACTGATTTGAAACACTGACAGACACTGACACAGTCTCACTGATTTGAAACACTGACAGACACTGACACAGTCTCACTGATTTGAAACACTGACAGACACTGACACAGTCTCACTGATTTGAAACACTGACAGACACTGACACAGTCTCACTGATTTGAAACACTGACAGACACTGACACAGTCTCACTGATTTGAAACACTGACAGACTGACACAGTCTCACTGATTTGAAACACTGACAGACACTGACACAGTCTCACTGATTTGAAACACTGACAGACTCTGACACAGTCTCACTGATTTGAAACACTGACAGACACTGACACAGTCTCACTGATTTGAAACACTGACAGACACTGACAGTCTCACTGATTTGAAACCCTGACACACTCTGACACAGTCTCACTGATTTGAAACTGACTGACACTGACACAGTCTCACTGATTTGAAACACTGACAGACTCTGACACAGTCTCACTGATTTGAAACACTGACAGACACTGACAGTCTCACTGATTTGAAACACTGACAGACACTGACAGTCTCACTGATTTGAAACCCTGACACACTCTGACACAGTCTCACTGATTTGAAACTGACTGACACTGACACAGTCTCACTGATTTGAAACACTGACAGACACTGACACAGTCTCACTGATTTGAAACACTGACAGACACTGACACAGTCACAGTATAACACTGACAGACACTGACACAGTCTCACTGATTTGAAACACTGACAGACACTGACAGTCTCACTGATTTGAAACACTGACAGACACTGACAGTCTCACTGATTTGAAACTGACTGACACTGACACAGTCTCACTGATTTGAAACACTGACAGACACTGACACAGTCTCACTGATTTGAAACACTGACAGACACTGACACAGTCACAGTATAACACTGACAGACACTGACACAGTCTCACTGATTTGAAACACTGACAGACACTGACAGTCTCACTGATTTGAAACACTGACAGACACTGACAGTCTCACTGATTTGAAACCCTGACACACTCTGACACAGTCTCACTGATTTGAAACTGACTGACACTGACACAGTCTCACTGATTTGAAACACTGACAGACTCTGACACAGTCTCACTGATTTGAAACACTGACAGACACTGACACAGTCTCACTGATTTGAAACACTGACAGACACTGACACAGTCTCACTGATTTGAAACACTGACAGACACTGACACAGTCTCACTGATTTGAAACACTGACAGACACTGACACAGTCTCACTGATTTGAAACACTGACAGACACTGACACAGTCTCACTGATTTGAAACACTGACAGACACTGACACAGTCTCACTGATTTGAAACACTGACAGACACTGACACAGTCTCACTGATTTGAAACACTGACAGAGTCTCACTGATTTGAAACACAGACAGACTCTGACACAGTCTCACTGATTTGAAACACTGACAGACTGACACAGTCTCACTGATTTGAAACACTGACAGACACTGACACAGTCTCACTGATTTGAAACACTGACAGACACTGACACAGTCTCACTGATTTGAAACACTGACACACTCTGACACAGTCTCACTGATTTGAAACTCTCCCTGGCACAAACTTACTGACAGACACTCTGAATGACAGATACAACCACCTTCTGGCGGGCACGGCGAGGAGCTATGTGCACACACACGTTAGCTTAGACACATAGATCAGGGAAAGGGGAAGCAGGAAGTCCAAGATAAGCTGGTGATATTTTATGTGAAAGTTTTAATGTTACTCCGCTGTCAGCGGTGCTCTCTGTCCTTGCCTCCCTAATTTTCCTTCTTATTGTGTATAGCCAATTGGTTCTACACACTATATGGTGTTATAAGATTAATACTATTATTACCAGCGACAGTTTATTAGTGTAAATTCATTGCCCTCTATTTAGAGTGTGGTCCTTATATTATTTCCTTGTATTGTCGATTCAACCTTTAATTTCCTGCTTCATTCTCCTAGCGCTGGAGAGGCTGTTGGCCGTGTTACTGGCTCTTATAGAGCAACCATGATAGTAATAAATGTGTATTTCACGATGCAGCGGCCAGATCTGAACTACTAATCCCATAATCCCATGCTGTACTAAGGGTGGAGATATGCTCAGCTCTCCCAGTGAACATACAGCTCCGGTCTGAAGTGTTCACTGCAGAATATTAATAAATGTCATTTGAACTCGAGACTAAGTATCAAAACAGTAACCACTTGCAGAAATTAAAAATTACATTTTAATTACATTTTACTATAAATTAACAGTAAACAAACCAGCGGAAGATTTAGAAACCCAGATCTTACTTCTTCAGCATCCCTCCTAGCATTCCTCCAGCCAGACACTGGGCAAGGGATTGTGTGAGCGAGGTGCTGTCAGTCTTGGAGGAATGGAACTCTGAAACCCACTAAGGAGGACCCCAAAGCCACTCTCTGAGAGTTTGTCAGGACCTGCCCTTTAAAACAGATTCTGTGCTAGTGTCCCAGCTACCTCCCTGCCGAGATACAAGACAGGTAATGCTCCACATTATTCCAAAGCAGCCATAAGCAGCTGCAGCTCTCTGAAGGCACTTCCATAGCGGCCGCTCTGTGAGGCACGGGTTTTTACCAGCGGACTGAGTGTCCGAAGCTGCTTGTAACACAACTTGCACTTTGTGAGCCTGTGGGGAGAGAGATTGACATGGTGAGTACCCAGGAATAGCCTAAAAGGTTTATTTAACTCAGAAATATAAAGCATACTTTCATACCCGGGAGCGAAAAGGACGCACCTCAATAACAGAACCAAGATTCACCTTATAGACCCCAAACCAAAATATGAAATATTTACATAGATTGTGTCCATTCCTCACCGTATAAAGAACCCCAGAGAGGTATGCGAATGGCTTAAGGTGTCCATTCCTCACTGTATAAAGAACCCCGGAGAGGTACGCGAATGGCTTAAGGTGTCCATTCCTCACCATATAAAGAACCCCAGAGAGGTACGCGAATGGCTTAAGGTGTCCATTCCTCACCGTATAAAGAACCCCAGAGAGGTATGCGAATGGCTTAAGGTGTCCATTCCTCACCGTATAAAGAACCCCGGAGAGGTACGCGAATGGCTTAAGGTGTCCATTCCTCACAGTATAAAGAACCCCGGAGAGGTATGCGAATGGCTTAAGGTGTCCATTCCTCACCATATAAAGAACCCCGGAGAGGTACGCGAATGGCTTAAGGTGTCCATTCCTCACAATATAAAGAGCCCCAGGAGGTACACAAATTGATTCAGGTGTCCATCCCTCACCGTATAAAGAGCTCAGGGGAAATACACTAATAGATTCATGTGTCCATTCCTGACTGTATAAAGAGCCCGGGGAGGTACACGAATAGATTCATGTGTCCATTCCTGACCGTATAAAGAGCCCATGAGGTACACTATACGGTCAGGAATGGACACATTAATCTATTTGTGTACCTCCCCGGGCTCTTTATACAGTCAGGAATGGACACAATCTATTAAAGAGCCCGGGGAGGTACACTAATAGATTCATGTGTCCATTCCTCACTGTATAAAGAGCCCCGGGGAGGTACACTAATAGATTCATGTGTCCATTCCACACTGTATAAAGAGCCCGGGGAGGTACACTAATAGATTCATGTGTCCATTCCACACTGTATAAAGAGCCCGGGGAGGTACACTAATAGATTCATGTGTCCATTCCTGACTGTATAAAGAGCCCGGGGAGGTACACTAATAGATTCATGTGTCCATTCCTGACCGTATAAAGAGGGGGGAGTTAACTACTGACCTTTCCTCACGGGTTATGTCCACGCCAACAGAAGGTGGGGCAGCCAGGGTATCCGTGATCAATGGCAGAAACCTCTGCAGAATCAGCTTCAGTGACAAACATCCAGTCTGCACATAGCTATGAATGGAGAGGAAACACATGCAGTTAGTTTAGTGGGGGCAGGGGCCTGTGAGGTCGGTGGAAGGGATGGAAAGGCTCACCTTTCATACTTGCTCTGAAGAAGCTTCTCAATCTGAGGCAAAACAACTGAACATAGATCCAGCTTCCACAAGGACCTGAAACGGCAATCAGAGGAGTCATCCCATCAGCTTCCCCAAAAAACTGCTCAATTCCTGCATCAACGTCTCTCACTATTTTAATCAAAAGAAGATGAATCTTTGCGAATGTAAAGAAAATACCAATTATGTGAATGCCACTAGAGCTCTCCCCTAGGTGTTCAATAAAATATAAATTATCGATTAATAAGGACCAAAGAATCGGAGCAGTGCTGGTGCTAAGTGAATGAAATGAATGTAGGTTAAAGATCTGGGGTCTCCTACCCGGACATAACCCGCAAGGAAAGGTCAGTAGTTTGCCTCTTTATACAGTGAGGAATGGACACATGAATCTATTAGTGTACCTCCCCGGGCTCTTTATACAGTGAGGAATGGACACATGAATCTATTAGTGTACCTCCCCGGGCTCTTTATACAGTGAGGAATGGACACATGAATCTATTAGTGTACCTCCCCGGGCTCTTTATACAGTGAGGAATGGACACATGAATCTATTAGTGTACCTCCCCGGGCTCTTTATACAGTGAGGAATGGACACATGAATCTATTTGTGTACCGCCCTATTTGTATCTGGGGGGTGGGGGGGGGGGGGGGGGGCACTGGAGTGGCTCTAGCCAGAAGCAACTTGGGTCTAGAGGAGGGGAAATAAAATTATCTTACGCTTTCAGGTTGATAATGTTCAGAAGATCAACAACCACAGACAGGTCATTAATAGCCACAGCAGAGTCCATGGATGTCTGCAATAAAACGCAAAGTTCACAGACAGCACTATTTGTGGGCGCACACACACACACTGCACACTGGGGCCAAGTGTAACACACACTGCACAGCAGATTAAAGCGGCACTGTCACGCCAACCCTGCCTTTCCCCAATTGCTTCCTCTTCTCTTCCTCTATTAGGGTCAGTTCTTATTTTCCTCATATCTGATCGAGTTTTCTTTAAAACATAAGACAAAGTAAGGACGACTTAGTCTTATGTATTTTAACTACGCTTGACTTGCTTTGAGTAAAAGAGGAGCCTAAGTTGGCTCCATTTCTTGTGTCAGAGAAAGTTTTCCCTTCATACTCGCCCCCTCAGTGTTCTCGCGGTGCTTCATTCGCATTGACCGAACATTCAGACATAGCGCCAGTGAATTCCCAAAATGTTATCGTAATCGAATGTGGACATTCGGCCATTATTTTAGGTTAAAATTTTGATTCGGAGAATGAAGTTGTGATAATGATTTCTACTAAAAAGCTGAAATACCAAAACTGGTCAAAATGACTTCGTATTAGTAAATCAAGGAGTTTAAAACCTTCATCCTGCCCCTACTCGTTGTGCTCGGACAGGTAAATCTTGAGCTTTACCTGATTGGTTACCTGCGAGGCCCGAGATTTACCTGATTGGTTACCTGCGAGGCCCGAGATTTACCTGATTGGTTACCTGCAAGGCCCGAGATTTACCTGATTGGTTACCTGCGAGGCCCGAGATTTACCTGATTGGTTACCTGCGAGGCCCGAGATTTACCTGATTGGTTACCTGCGAGGCCCGAGATTTACCTGATTGGTTACCTGCGAGGCCCGAGATTTACCTGATTGGTTACCTGCGAGGCCCGAGATTTACCTGATTGGTTACCTGCGAGGCCCGAGATTTACCTGATTGGTTACCTGCGAGGCCCGAGATTTACCTGATTGGTTACCTGCAAGGCCCGAGATTTACCTGATTGGTTACCTGCAAGGCCCGAGATTTACCTGATTGGTTACCTGCGAGGCCCGAGATTTACCTGATTGGTTACCTGCGAGGCCCGAGATTTACCTGATTGGTTACCTGCGAGGCCCGAGATTTACCTGTCAGAGCACTCGGAGTCAAACTGCAGGATGTGGGAAGGCTTTACTCGCCCTGTGGAGCTCAGTCTGCGCAGAGCCCTTGGTGGGAGAAGATGGAAGATTTTCTTATCGTCTGGATTTTTTTTTTTTTAGTTCAACAGGATTTATGGATTTTTATTTGGCCTTTTTGGGGCAAAAAATAGAAGAATTTAGAAAAAAAAAATTACAACATCTGATACCTGAAAATTTTAAAAAATATTTTACTTATTTAGTTTATTGCTCCCCACTCACTATTATTAGTGTGAGGGAGCTAGGTATGGTTTTATTCTATTGTGGTGGGGCGACTAGGGGCTTGAGGACCCCACCTGTCAGCAATGAGAGGGGACTGGGGAGAGACAATAGCCCCCCTTGTCACTTAGGGCCCCCACCTGCCTCTTATAGGTGGGTGGGGGAGACAATAGGTCCCCTATGTGCCCCCCGTTAATTATTTTAATAGGTGCCCCAACTATGTGGGTGAGGGTTTAGGAAGTGCTCACCGCTTACTATAAATGTCCCTACTAAGCGGCATAGCAAGTAGGGGAAAGAGGGAGATTTTAATCTTCCTAATGCTAACATGGTGGTCATATTGACGCCCACAGAATTACGAGGGACATGGGGGCTGAGGAAGTGGTGGGAAGCAAAGCCCCCTACCGCTTCTATTTTTACATATTACAAGAAAGGAGCCTAGCTCCCTCCTTGTAATAACGAATTGAAATTCGTTCTCTGTAATTTCTATTCGTTCATTTGTCTTTCAGACAAAAACTAATAGCCAAAACTCCCATCTGAACTTCGGACAACAGTGAATGCCCGAGTGTTAAACTGGGCATGCACAGAAATGTAACCATACTATCTAGTGTGGGCAGATGACATGTCCCACAGGGCCTTAATATGCCCACACTAAGATGGCAGCGCCTAGGACCAAGATCCTGTAAAGACATAACGTTTAAAAAGGGTGAAATAGGGCCTAGAGGAATAATAAAATGTAGTGGAGTCAGGAGGAGGGTTTAAAAAACAAAACAAAAAAAAACAACCAAATGAGGGCATGACAGTGCCGCTGAAGGGAAGATTTCCCTCATTACAAATTAAAAGAAAGGCAACTGCAATATCCTGACAACTGCTCCAAACAGGCCCCAGTATTCCTCTTGGAGATCAGTGGGAAAGACAAGAAACAGCAGGGGAGCTTCTAGAAGCAATGCGGGGCAAGGATGCAGTGTCTAGACAATGTGAGGAGCAGATAGGAAGTGCTTTCAATCAGGGGGTCCAAAACCAGTCTTCAAAGCAAAGCAACAGTCTAGGATTCTGTAATACCGAGGAATACCTGTACTATTAGTGAGCTTAGAGAGCGTGAAATATTCACTTGGTGGGACAGATCATGGCCGCAGTACCTTGATGTCCCCGGTACTCCACAGGGCTCGAACGACATCGAGGTTCTTCATTCGGCTGGTCAGTACCATGCACATAGTATCATGACCTTTCCGAATCTGACACATGGCTTCATCATTCCCCACCTCGATGGGGGCTGCACCCTTTATAGCCTGGGAGAGAAGGCAGACCAGGTCATACAGGTCATTCCCAGACAGAGGGCCCAGTCACCGCTTATTAAGGCTTTACTCACAGGCAAGAAGTCTGCTACTTTGAGTCCGATTGGTTCGTTGCGAGCAGCAGATATTACCGGAGGATTGTTTGGTGGTGACGGTGGAGGAGGCAGCTCTGGATACACAATAGGTGTAGAGGCAGCAACCGGGGGTCTTGGCAATTGTTCAGACTAAGGTAAAAAAAAATAGTGGGTTATTTTAACATGATTAGGCTGAAATGGGAAGTAAAGGCAAACATTAAAAAAAGATCTCCAACAGGAGAAAGTGTGCCTAATAAGAAGCGCTTAAAGTGATTAATATAAAAGCAGCTGGACAAGTGATGTAAGGGACAAAGCGCTAATCAGGCTAAATCATATCAATTAAAACAATTATTTATACGTTTGTCACTTGCATCACTTGTACAAAGACAGACATTACAAAAATGTCTGCAGCCAGCAATGGGGAGGGGGGCCGAGTGATCACTCCCAGTGGTCTACCTACGTTTCGCTTGTTGCTGATGGTAGCGGTCACTGGGTCCGGCTCCTTCACTGCTGCATTCTCTGTGAACCGAAAGGGGAATAAACCTCAAACGCAGATTCCAGCAACAGCATCACTACCAGCAAATACCATGCCCAGTCCATTTATATTATTATTCAAGATTAGCAATCTTACCATCCTCTAAGGGAGCTGGGAAGGGCTCGTGGTACCGTGGCGGAGTACGTGCTGCCAAATAAGAGGAAGAGATTAAGCCTGCACTGTACGAGATTGAAAGGACAACGGTCACCTAAAAACTCCTTTTAATATAAAAATCCATTCATCAAGTTTTGAAAGGAAATCGATTTGGTGTTAAATAATGAGAAACCGTATCCCTACCTTTAGTATATAGCAGGATGGTTCCGCCATATACATACACCTTGGGTCAGACCGTGTTAAACGGACACTAATCGACTTATTTACTAAACTGGGAATTCAAAGTGAATTTTACATTTAAGGCCGATGTAGTTAAACGGAAACATAACTGGCGTAGAGAATATTTCTGGGCTGGATATTTTTTTTTTTTATTCTTTATTTTTGTTGTGCAGAGTTTAAACATGTGGGTTTGCACTGCCACAACAGCTGGTGTAACCAGGTTTGTATTCACATTTAATCACATGGCATTATAGAAAAACATTGCACTGCTTTTTTTTTTTTTTAAACAGGAAAATGAACAGGATTATATCTTAAGTTTCATAGAAAGCAAACTAAATGCTAGACACATAAATGAAGGAAAAGTAAAATCATCGCTCATATTGGGGAGAAGATGCTTAACGTGAACAGTTTCACCGCTTGGCTCAGTCCCAGTGTCCCGTTCAGCCTATACCCTCCAAGGGCAGTGTACAGTCACGCAGTTACAGCTTAATCGCTTTAGGTTACATGCTATGTGCGCTCCTCCAGAAACCAGCGCAATGCAGGTTACAGATGTCGAGTTTAACGCAGGCTGAGTTATCATATCTAATGCAATGGGATCTGCTAGCTTATGGCATAAAATACATATTTTTAACTTAAATAAGTAAATGTGGGCTTTCAAGAGTATTACACAGTTGAACTTCGATATTACCACTGCCAAGCGTAGGTAGGCGGGCGGCCACCGGGGCTGAGTGCATTCCTGTATTATTAGGTATTAACATTAGACATAGTAATATAATAGTATGGCTACGGTGAATGTTAGAGCGCCGTTTAGGTGGCAAGAGGTAAATAGGTAGCTGCTCTTAGGTAGCTGATGTAAACCTACAGCTCCTCTTGTTTAGTCAGTGTCCTGTGGTGTTGTGAGAGTCTCTATGCTGGCATGTATAACTCCTTCCCCTCGGATACTGATCCATCACCATGGCAGTTCAGCTTCGCAGGTGCTCATCTGTGTGTGGTAAGTCTCCCTATGTCAGGCTTTGTGGTCCTGGGGGTGCAGCGCTTGAAGTCGTGTAGGTCTGCTTGGCTGTCACACGCTGCAGCACAATTTCATTTCGTGCCTTCTGCACTCGGCCCCACCTAGGAACAACCAGTGCGGGCCGGGGGTCTCACTCTCCCAGACCGCGGTGAGTATTTCCACGGTTTTCTTGTGCTTGAAGCTCTCCGGCAGGGCAGATGATGTACCCGCGGTTCAAGGGGGCTCCATGGTGCAGGAGCAGATAATGTTGAGCTGTCTGCCGCCGCCATTTTGTGGGGCAGTTCGATGGTTCCGTGCGCTTCAGCCCACGCCCGTCTCAGGCTCCCCTCAGTGGGGACCAGGATAACCCCCCCCCCTGGTCCAAAGGGGGGGGGGGGAAACAGGGCCGGCAAGCAACTCTGACAGTCTGTGGCAGCCGGGGAGGAAGACGCAGCAGCGGCCGTCCACCGCGCTCCCATTCCGGGTAGGCCGCAGCCCTCGAAGCTCCGCGCCCCCTTCAGAGGACCAGAACTCACGATCTCGGGGTATGCCACCGCTCCCACATCTATGGGGTGTCTTGTAGGCTCGTTTTGTGTGCGAAATTCCGCTGTAAGTAGCTTAAAGGGCCCGGTTTCTCCGGAGCCTCTCCTGCATGCGACCGGTTAGCATGGCGGTCCGGCCCCGCCCCCTGGGCTGGATATTTTAACCCTAAATTGGAAATTTACTTCACCAAACACTGTCTGACCCAAGATATATGCATAGGGCTAAAAGGTAGGGACATGTTTTTCAATTTTTTTTTATTTTTTTTTAAACAGACAGCAAAGGGGCAGAGACAGTCAGACAAACAGCAGGGGGACCAGAGACAGTCAGGCAAACAGCAGGGGGAACAGAGACAGTCAGGCAAACAGCAGGGGGAACAGAGACAGTCAGGCAAACAGCAGGGGGAACAGAGACAGTCAGGCAAACAGCAGGGGGAACAGAGACAGTCAGGCAAACAGCAGGGGGGACAGAGACAGTCAGGCAAACAGCAGGGGGGACAGAGACAGCCAGGCAAACAGCAGGGGGGACAGAGACAGCCAGGCAAACAGCAGGGGGGACAGAGACAGCCAGGCAAACAGCAGGGGGGACAGAGACAGTCAGGCAAACAGCAGGGGGGACAGAGACAGTCAGGCAAACAGCAGGGGGGGCAGAGACAGACAGACAGACACACAGCATTGGGGCAGAGACAGACACAGCGGGGGGGGGCAGAGACAGACACAGCGGGGGGGGCAGAGACAGACACAGCGGGGGGGGGGCCAGAGACAGACACAGCGGCAGCGGGGGGGGGGGGGGGGAAGACAGACACAGCGGGGGGGGGGGGGGGGGGCAGAGACAGACACAGCGGCAGCGGGGGGGGGGGGGGGGGGCCCAGAGACAGACACAGCGTGGGGGAAGGGGCCAGAGAGACAGCAGGGGGGGTGGCCAGAGACACAGCGGGGGTGGCCAGAGACGCGGGGGGGGAAGGGGGCAGAGACAGACACAGCGGGGGGGGGGGAAGGGGCAGAGACGGACACAGCGGGGGGGGGGAGGGGGCAGAGACAGACACAGCGGGGGGGGGGAAGGGGGCAGAGACAGACACAGCGGGGGGGGGCAGAGACAGACACAGCGGGGGGGGGAAGGGGGCAGAGACAGACACAGCGGGGGGGGAAGGGGGCAGAGACAGACACAGCGGGGGGGGGGGGAAGGGGGCAGAGACAGACACAGCGGGGGGGGGGAAGGGGGCAGAGACAGACACAGCGGGGGGGGAAGGGGGCAGAGACAGACACGGCGAGGGGGGGAAGGGGGCAGAGACAGACACGGCGAGGGGGGGAAGGGGGCAGAGACAGACACGGCGAGGGGGGAAGGGGGCAGAGACAGACACGGCGAGGGGGGGAAGGGGGCAGAGACAGACACGGCGGGGGGGCAGAGACAGACACGGCGGGGGGGAGGGGGGCAGAGACAGACACGGCGGGGGGACAGAGACAGACACGGCGGGGGGACAGAGACAGACACGGCGGGGGGACAGAGACAGACACGGCGGGGGGACAGAGACAGACACGGCGGGGGGACAGAGACAGACACGGCGGGGGGACAGAGACAGACACGGCGGGGGGACAGAGACAGACACGGCGGGGGGACAGAGACAGACACGGCGGGGGGACAGAGACAGACACGGCGGGGGGACAGAGACAGACACGGCAGGGGGACAGAGACAGACACGGCAGGGGGACAGAGACAGACACGGCAGGGGGACAGAGACAGACACGGCAGGGGGACAGAGACAGACACGGCAGGGGGACAGAGACAGACACGGCAGGGGGACAGAGACAGACACGGCAGGGGGACAGAGACAGACACGGCAGGGGGACAGAGACAGACACGGCAGGGGGACAGAGACAGACACGGCAGGGGGACAGAGACAGACACGGCAGGGGGACAGAGACAGACACGGCAGGGGGACAGAGACAGACACGGCAGGGGGACAGAGACAGACACGGCAGGGGGACAGAGACAGACACGGCAGGGGGACAGAGACAGACACGGCAGGGGGACAGAGACAGACACGGCAGGGGGACAGAGACAGACACGGCAGGGGGACAGAGACAGACACGGCAGGGGGACAGAGACAGACACGGCAGGGGGACAGAGACAGACACGGCAGGGGGACAGAGACAGACACGGCAGGGGGACAGAGACAGACACGGCAGGGGGACAGAGACAGACACGGCAGGGGGACAGAGACAGACACGGCAGGGGGACAGAGACAGACACGGCAGGGGGACAGAGACAGACACGGCAGGGGGACAGAGACAGACACGGCAGGGGGACAGAGACAGACACGGCAGGGGGACAGAGACAGACACGGCAGGGGGACAGAGACAGACACGGCAGGGGGACAGAGACAGACACGGCAGGGGGACAGAGACAGACACGGCAGGGGGACAGAGACAGACACGGCAGGGGGACAGAGACAGACACGGCAGGGGGACAGAGACAGACACGGCAGGGGGACAGAGACAGACACGGCAGGGGGACAGAGACAGACACGGCAGGGGGACAGAGACAGACACGGCAGGGGGACAGAGACAGACACGGCAGGGGGACAGAGACAGACACGGCAGGGGGACAGAGACAGACACGGCAGGGGGACAGAGACAGACACGGCAGGGGGACAGAGACAGACACGGCAGGGGGACAGAGACAGACACGGCAGGGGGACAGAGACAGACACGGCAGGGGGACAGAGACAGACACGGCAGGGGGACAGAGACAGACACGGCAGGGGGACAGAGACAGACACGGCAGGGGGACAGAGACAGACACGGCAGGGGGACAGAGACAGACACGGCAGGGGGACAGAGACAGACACGGCAGGGGGACAGAGACAGACACGGCAGGGGGACAGAGACGGACACGGCAGGGGGACAGAGACGGACACGGCAGGGGGACAGAGACGGACACGGCAGGGGGACAGAGACGGACACGGCAGGGGGACAGAGACGGACACGGCAGGGGGACAGAGACGGACACGGCAGGGGGACAGAGACGGACACGGCAGGGGGACAGAGACGGACACGGCAGGGGGACAGAGACGGACACGGCAGGGGGACAGAGACAGACACGGCAGGGGGACAGAGACAGACACGGCAGGGGGACAGAGACAGACACGGCAGGGGGACAGAGACAGACACGGCAGGGGGACAGAGACAGACACGGCAGGGGGACAGAGACAGACACAGAAGGGGGACAGAGACAGACACAGAAGGGGGACAGAGACAGACACAGAAGGGGGACAGAGACAGACACAGCAGGGGGACAGAGACAGACACAGCAGGGGGACAGAGACAGACACAGCAGGGGGACAGAGACAGACACAGCAGGGTGGCAGAGACATACACAGTAGGGGTTGGGGGATGCAGAGACAAAAAGACACAGATAGAGTCAATTCCTCACTAACAGATGGAGCTCTTTGGTTGGAAGATCTCATGATAATCCTCTGCGTTCTGGATCTCGGCTCTGGATTCTTTTTCCTCTTCGTCACTGACTGGACTCACCCTGTGAACACCCAAAAAAACTCAGTTACCCTGATAACACAAGAGCTTCGCCCACTGCAGACAGCTAGTATGAGGGCCCCTGCTAGGGGAGACCCACTATGACCCGCTGTGTGTGTCTGTACCTCTTTGGTTTGCTGCAGGATGTAGATGGACGCTCATAGATGCGTCTCAGCGAGGATCCGGTGGGTGTAGTACGGGTGATGGGTATCACTGGTGACTGCGGACCTGGCGGTGCTGTGCCGGTCATTTTAACCCGAGTCAAGTCAACCACAAAGGAAGAGACAGTGGACTGGGTGCTAGAGACCCCGATCTGTGAACATAGTGAGATATTTCCTAACACTGAGCGCAAAGTGATTCTTCCCGCTGCACGCAGCTTAGAAATCATCTTACCAGCTGATTATTGCAGATCGCCAAATCAGAAACCTTCCCCCATCCTACAGGAACCGTATCGAAGCAGCGCTCGGGTTCCCATCCATACACCCGGAGAGAGTCCCGACCAGCACAGAAAAGGCACCCACCATCACTACTGAAAAGGACGGCTCTGTAGGAAACAGTTCACTATCATAGACAGCAAAGCCGGTGACTCCGGAGAGAGACTAACTCTGCCAATACCCAGGTTTTGGGCAGAACAGATTAACTGGAAAATTCTCTAATTACGCTAAAGTGTACATTTGCTCTTGGTTTAGGGTCTGCTGGTAAAGGGGAATGAGATAGGGATTGGGAACGGGTCGGTCACTGCGGGTCGGTCACTGCTCGGTAGACGTCCACATTGGAAGCTCATTTCAGCTGGTTTTGTAAAACACTGGAGATGTTTTGTTATATCCCCACAATAAAGGCTCAACATGTCTACTCCTCACTAGCCGCTGGTGAGTGTGCCATGGACACAGCTGGTTTGCAGTGACTGACTATAGAGTATAGCTTGAAATGTTACACAATGATGATGATTAATAATAATAAAGTCCACGCCAGAGCTGGATTTATTTTCATATTTTAAAGAGACAGCCATGAAGTGGCTCCAACCAGCATTGTGTAAAATAAACATCTCCTGGAAGGGTGAAACTGGGCCCTAGTTATTATCAAGGGAGGGTCGGTCCAAGTCCTCACCTGACCGGTACGGTCTCCCCTTCAGTACAGCCCACCAACTGGAACTTCTCCAGGTCCCAGAATCGAACAGACCTAGAGACAAAGAAACCAAGTGTAAGGTATCACTCAGCTCCTTACAGAACCCCTCTGTCCCCCATCTTCCAGTCCCTGTGCTCACCGGTCTGCACTTCCTGATGCCAAGAGGTACTCATTAGGGTGAAATTCAACAACATGTACCGGACCGGTGTGCTGTGTGAATTCTGCCATTAGTTTACCTGCTGCAAGATCCCAGAGCTGAGACAATAAAGACAGATTAGCACCCACACACTGTGTCCGCTTCCTGTACCCCAAAACTACCACACACTGTGCCTGCTTCCTGTACCCCAAAACTACCACATATTGTGCCTGCTTGGTGTACCCCAAAACTACCACACACTGTGCCCGCTTCCTGTACCTCAAAACTATCACACACTGTGCTGGCATCCTGTACCCCAAAACCACACTGTGCCTGCTTCCTGTACCCAAAAACTACCACACACTGTGCCCGCTTCCTGTACCCCAAAACTACCACACACTGTGTCCGCTTCCTGTACCCCAAAACTACCACATATTGTGCCTGCTTGGTGTACCCCAAAACTACCACACACTGTGCCCGCATCCTGTACCTCAAAACTATCACACACTGTGCTGGCATCCTGTACCCCAAAACCACACTGTGCCTGCTTCCTGTACCCAAAAACTACCACACACTGTGCCCGCTTCCTGTACCCCAAAACTACCACACACTGTGCCCGCTTCCTGTACCCAAAAACTACCACACACTGTGCCCGCTTCCTGTACCCAAAAACTACCACACACTGTGCCCGCTTCCTGTACCCCAAAACTACCACACACTGTGCCCGCTTCCTGTACCCAAAAACTACCACACACTGTGCCCGCTTCCTGTACCCCAAAACTACCACACACTGTGTCCGCTTCCTGTACCCCAAAACTACCACACACTGTGTCTGCTTCCTGTACCCCAAAACTACCACACACTGTGTCCGCTTCCTGTACCCCAAAACTATCACACACTGTGCTGGCATCCTGTACCCCAAAACCACACTGTGCCTGCTTCCTGTACCCCAAGACTAACACATACTGTGCCTGCTTCCTGTACCCCAAACTACAGCAAACTTTGTCCACTTCCTGTACCCCAAACTACCACACACTACGTCCGCTTCCTGTACCCCATAATCAGGAATCAAGATTTCCATTCTCTGCTAGGAAGTAAAACGTTAACCTAGGTGGGCATTCTGTGGCGAGTAACTTTTAAGGCCTGGCTAGTAGCATGGGACTTTACATTTTAAGCCCTGCTTACTACTGTGCTGCGCTTCCTGTGTGACAAAATCCTGTTCCCCCACACTGTGCTCTGCTATTGCACCCTAAAACCTACACAGAGATCTCTCACAGAACTAAACTGCTTTCCACAGGAAGTGAATTTAGACAATTCCAGAGGTGATACCTTTACCTTTATTGTGTGATCGTCAGCTGCTGACGCCAACCACTTCCCGTCCGGACTGAACCGCAGACAGCGAATCGCCTCTGTGTGGCCCTGCAAACAGAAAACACATGCAACGTTAACTTGGACTCTGACGCCACGGGACCTATATGCAGGCTGGCAAGGGAAGAGTTAACAGACAGGAGTCAAGCTACTTGGGAGGTGTTGCAAGGCAGAGTTGAAGCTTCCTGTGAGCGAGGCAGAGACTGGCTGGTACCTGCAGACCACAGATGATGGCGGTGTGGCGGAACCAGCCCCGCCACTTGTGCCTGGAGAGGACTGCTTGCCAGCCTCTTGCCATGTGATTATGGTCCCTGGGAGGTTTGGCCCTTGAAATAACAGATTTGGGCATAATGGATTTTTGTTGTGCTGCTGCTGGCCCTTAAACTCCCAGAGAAAGGATTTGTACTTTTAAATTGGCACTTCGGATGCCGTCGAAGTGCCGAAGTAGCCGCCATTCGAAAACCGAACACGTGGCGGCGGCCATTTTAATTTAGTCGAACGCGGTCAGCGGTGCATGCCCTTGAATCTATGGAACTAAAATCGGTTACACCTTTGCACGAACACCGCTGACCGTTACCTTCTCAGGAACTTCGACTGGAATCGAAGTGCGTTCGACAATTCGAACGCACTGTTAGACTGGGCTATTTGCACGAACGATCCCGTTCGTGCATTCGAATGGGACTTAGACATTTTTCTGTGTGAAATTGACCGACCGCACAGCCCAAATCTATGGAACTATTTTGGGCATGAAAATGTGCTTGCAGTCGGTCAAATAAGACTTTCCCTTAACCGATTGCCCTGATTTTTGAGTATGTGTTTATTTCCAGCATGCTAATTATGAAAATATATGTTTTATGTGAATGGCATGTATATTTTGGAAGTTATTAATATTTTGTAAAAACTGTTTCTCTGCCTGTGATAATTATATTACCATTGTGTTCAGTAATCATATCACAGGCAGAGGGGAGGATTTTGTGTGGGAGTGTCGGTGTGTATTGTACGGATTGATTGGTTGTATTTCAAAACCCTGTAGGCAGTACTAAGTTTGTGGATTGGGAATAAAAGAGGCTCTATGTGCCAGTACAGTCGTCTGTCGTCTCGTTATTGGGGGAATTGGATTGTGTGCTGATTGCCAGGAGTGTAAGCTGATTGTATGCTTTTCCTGTTCAGTTGATTCCAGTGTTCGTGTGTTTCCTGTTCGGGAGTTGGAGGATTTGTGCAGTTTGCAGTTCGGGAGATTGGTGCTTGCAGTAGCTGCCTGTGCAGTGGAAAGGGGAATATAGCCTAAACAGTTTTTTAACCTCTTGTGTGCAAAACGGTCCGTTACAGGCGGGAATGCGGTTTACTATACATTTACTGCGGTCAAGTTATTATGAACACTGACTGACTATTAGAAGTGTAAAAAAAATCCTAACTGACCCACTGTCTGTCTATCGCCCCGCACCCACAGAACTGACAGACACTGCTCGACCTGGAGTTTCAGGGGTTAAACAAACGCCAGGCACCATGACCACTTCAAAACACTGAAATGAACATGGTGCTTCGTACATAAAGAACTTACCTTATAGCGAAACACACAGCCCTTCCTTCGTACATCCCAAAGCTGCAATAAAGAAGGTACCGTGTTAGAATCTGACAGGAGATGGCCAATCATGTAACAAAACGCACCTAAAACGCCGATCTCAAATAAATGATCGGTTTGGAAAGCTTGCACAGAGTATCTCTGCTGGCCCCACTCAGGGGCTTAACATTAAAATGGACCCAGAATGCCCTCTGCATGCCAGCCGTCCTAGGCTTACCTTTATATTTGTGTCCATGGAACCTGATGCCACAAAGTCCCCATACGGGTGAAAGTCCAGGCTGCACAGATTGGCTTTATGTCCTGTTAATGTCCGGATACCTGAAAAGCAGTTAACCAATTCCTATTAGTAAATATTTGTGGCAAACCTAGCCACTTCAGACTATAGAACTGTATTTGTAAAGGTTGTCCTAAGCACTGCTGCCATATTCTGTTTGAATGTAATTTGCATCTTGTATTGAAATGTATGATTGCCTGTATCCTATAGTATTCGTATGCTAGCAGCTGAAAGCCGCTAGCATTTACATGGTTGTTTCACGAACAGCAACTTTACCGGCTGTTTCGTGAAACGAACTAAGTACCGAACCCAAGCCCACACACTGAGGGTCGTGTGGCACCAATTACCAGATTGCAACATTGTTGGAATCGGTAGTTAAGTGCTTTCCTGGGTGGCCGCCGTTCGACTACCGACCACGCGGCGGTCGGCCATCTTGGATCCTTTGTCTCCCCAGCGGTGTTTTGTCGTCGAGTGCCTGGAACTGAAAACGGCTACTCGACGGCACGAACACCGCTGTACTTCCAGGCCGTTCGGGAGCTCCGGTCTTCTCCTATTGTGATTCCCCATCGGTGTTCGGTACTTTCAGACGACTTTAATAGTAAAAAGTGTATTTCGTGCGGCGTTCGGTTGTTTTAACTGGGATCTGAGCGATACTCTCACGAAAGGTGCACATGAATATTGTACGAATGGTGAATTTAAATGTAAAATGCCGGTTCTGCTGCACGGAGGGATAATCCACTTAACGGTGTATTTCAGTGGGAGTGTCCCTCTTGTGCAGCAGTGCCTGATGGGAGAAATGCTCCAAATGTTAAGTCCCCCATGTAGTCCCCTACTGTATTACCCCTGCTATGTCAGTAAGGAAACCCCTTGCATGGGGACTTGCATAAATACTGGAAGCTGTGAATAAAGATCTCAGTTGACTCCCAGAACTGTGTTTCGTCCGGTTACTGGGGGATTTGGGATATTGCCTTACTTTTCAGCGCTGACTGTGGATTTACCTTTAATACCAGCAGAGATCGTGGGATTTAATATTGCCGCTCCGCTACAATATTCAAGTCTCAGATATTGCCCAGTTACAGACCCTCAGCCATAAAACTACTCATGCATTTAATGCATTTAATACAATTCTGTGACTTGCAATCATCACTAGTTTTATTTCTTTATTTAATTGTAGTTTACACACACCCAGTACTCAGTCCGAGACACAGACTATTAACGTGGCAGAATAATACTCAGTCCGAGACACAGACTATTAACGTGGCAGAATAATACTCAGTCCGAGACACAGACTATTAACGTGGCAGAATAATACTCAGTCCGAGACACAGACTATTAACGTGGCAGAATAATACTCAGTCCGAGACACAGACTATTAACGTGGCAGAATAATACTCAGTCCGAAACACAGAGTATTAACGTGGCAGAATTATACTCAGTCCGAGACACAGACTATTAACGTGGCAGAATAATACTCAGTCCGAGACACAGACTATTAACGTGGCAGAATAATACTCAGTCCGAAACACAGACTATTAACGTGGCAGAATAATACTCAGTCCGAGACACAGACTATTAACGTGGCAGAATAATACTCAGTCCGAAACAAAGACTATTAACGTGGCAGAATAATACTCAGTCCGAAACACAGACTATTAACGTGGCAGAATAATACTCAGTCCGAAACACAGACTATTAACGTGTCAGAATAATACTCAGTCCGAAACAAAGACTATTAACGTGGCAGAATAATACTCAGTCCGAGACACAGACTATTAACGTGGCAGAATAATACTCAGTCCGAAACACAGACTATTAACGTGGCAGAATAATACTCAGTCCGAGACACAGACTATTAAAGTGGCAGAATAATACTCAGTCCGAGACACAGACTATTAACGTGGCAGAATAATACTCAGTCCGAAACACAGACTATTAACGTGGCAGAATAATACTCAGTCCGAGACACAGACTATTAACGTGGCAGAATAATACTCAGTCCGAGACACAGACTATTAACGTGGCAGAATAATACTCAGTCCGAAACACAGACTTTTAACGTGGCAGAATAATACTCGGTCCGAGACACAGACTATTAACGTGGCAGAATAATACTCAGTCCGAAACACAGACTATTAACGTGGCAGAATAATACTCAGTCCGAAACACAGACTATTAACGTGGCAGAATAATACTCAGTCCGAAACACAGACTATTAACGTGGCAGAATAATACTCAGTCCGAGACACAGACTATTAACGTGGCAGAATAATACTCAGTCCGAGACACAGACTATTAACGTGGCAGAATAATACTCAGTCCGAGACACAGACTTTTAACGTGGCAGAATAATACTCAGTCCGAAACACAGACTTTTAACGTGGCAGAATAATACTCGGTCCGAGACACAGACTATTAACGTGGCAGAATAATACTCAGTCCGAAACACAGACTATTAACGTGGCAGAATAAGACTCAGTCCGAAACACAGACTATTAACGTGGCAGAATAATACTCAGTCCGAAACAAAGACTTTTAACGTGGCAGAATAATACTCAGTCCGAGACACAGACTATTAACGTGGCAGAATAATACTCAGTCCGAAACACAGACTATTAACAGGGCAGAATAATACTCAGTCCGAGACACAGACTATTAACGTGGCAGAATAATACTCAGTCCGAGACACAGACTTTTAACGTGGCAGAATAATACTCAGTCCGAGACACAGACTATTAACGTGGCAGAATAATACTCAGTCCGAGACACAGACTATTAACGTGGCAGAATAATACTCAGTCCGAGACACAGACTATTAACGTGGCAGAATAATACTCAGTCCGAAACACAGACTATTAACGTGGCAGAATAATACTCAGTCCGAGACACAGACTATTAACGTGGCAGAATAATACTCAGTCCGAAACACAGACTATTAACGTGGCAGAATAATACTCAGTCCGAAACACAGACTATTAACGTGGCAGAACAATACTCAGTCCGAGACACAGACTATTAACGTGGCAGAATAATACTCAGTCCGAGACACAGACTATTAACGTGGCAGAATAATACTCAGTCCGAGACACAGACTATTAACGTGGCAGAATAATACTCAGTCCGAGACACAGACTATTAACGTGGCAGAATAATACTCAGTCCGAGACACAGACTATTAACGTGGCAGAATAATACTCAGTCCGAAACACAGACTATTAACGTGGCAGAATAATGCTCTGTCTGAAACACAGACTATTAACGTGGCAGAATAATACTCACTCTTGGCAGCTTCTAAATCCCAGACACGCAGAGAGCCTGACTGTGAGCCAGCCACAATCATTTCTTCAGAAGAATTAAAACAAACGCTCTCCACTGGCGTGGTATGTCCCGTAAGATTCTGCAGAAACAAGACAACATGAGGACACCAGAACAGGTCAGAAAGAACCCAGGCTTCCTTCACATGACTCACCATGATACAGTTAGGTTTATTAACAGACCACAAGTTGACACAACAATCTTCACCTCCAGTGGCCAGCAGGCGGCCAGAACTCTTCCCGAGAACAAGCGCCGACACATTGCTAGAGTGGGCAACAATTTCTTCTGTAAGACGTACAAGGAAAGAGAGAAATAGAAGGGAGTAATGAAGGCAGTGAGTGAAACATGTCATGGTGTCTATAGAACAGGAATGGTAGATCCCCAGAAGGAGGTTTTAATAGATGAAGTCATCGGCCACGTGGCCGTGCATTGGGTATGTGGGTAAGTACTAGCTATAGTCACAGTGGGCACATACGCAGCTTCCAAGCAGTCTTTGTGGCAGATTCAGGCCACGTGGCTGTGTATTGGGGATGTATAAGTACTAGCTATAGTCACAGTGGGCATTTACGCAGCTTCCAAGCAGTCTTTGTGGCAGATTCAGGCCACGTGGCTGTGTATTGGGAATTTATAAGTACTAGCTATAGTCACAGTGGGCATTTACGCAGCTTCCAAGCAGTCTTTGTGGCAGATTCAGGCCACGTGGCTGTGTATTGGGGATTTATAAGTACTAGCTATAGTCACAGTGGGTACATACGCAGCTTCCAAGCAGTCTTTGTGGCAGATTCAGGCCACGTGGCTGTGCATTGGGGATTTAGAAGTACTAGCTATAGTCACAGTGGGTACATACGCAGCTTCCAAGCAGTCTTTGTGGCAGATTCAGGCCACGTGGCTGTGCATTGGGGATTTAGAAGTACTAGCTATAGTCACAGTGGGTACATACGCAGCTTCCAAGCAGTCTTTGTGGCAGATTCAGGCCACGTGGCTGTGCATTGGGGATTTAGAAGTACTAGCTATAGTCACAGTGGGTACATACGCAGCTTCCAAGCAGTCTTTGTGGCAGATTCAGGCCACGTGGCTGTGTATTGGGGATGTATAAGTACTAGCTATAGTCACAGTGGGGACTTACGCAGCTTCCAAGCAGTCTTTGTGGCAGATTCAGGCCACGTGGCTGTGTATTGGGGATGTATAAGTACTAGCTATAGTCACAGTGGGCACATACGCAGCTTCCAAGCAGTCTTTGTGGCAGATTCAGGCCACGTGGCTGTGTATTGGGGATGTATAAGTACTAGCTATAGTCACAGTGGGGACTTACGCAGCTTCCAAGCAGTCTTTGTAGCTCCTGGGGCAGCCATGTTGGAGTTTACAGAAAATAAACCAGGATTTGTTCTTAGTGGGGTTCAACCCCCCAGAATTTTTTTTCTGAGGAGCCTTGATCCCCTGGGACCCCCTAAGATGCAGCGATTGTATCGGTTTAAAGAGTCCAGGCTGACATGAAGAGATGGCGTGAGCTGTAGGTGACAGAAAGATGAAGTTACAATAAGCTTTTCCTTAATAAAGGGACACTATTGTCACTATTATATCGCTCTCTGTCTCTGTATAACTATGGCTCTGTGTCTCCGTATAACGCTCCCTGTCTCCGTATAACGCTCCCTGTCTCCGTATAACGCTCCCTGTCTCCGTATAACGCTCCCTGTCTCCGTATAACGCCCCCTGTCTCCGTATAACGCCCCCTGTCTCCGTATAACGCCCCCTGTCTCCGTATAACGCTCCCTGTCTCCGTATAACGCTCCCTGTCTCCGTATAACGCCCCCTGTCTCCGTATAACGCCCCCTGTCTCCGTATAACGCCCCCTGTCTCTGTATAACGCCCCCTGTCTCCGTATAACGCCCCCTCTCTCCGTATAACGCTCCTTCTCTCCGTATAACGCCCCGTCTCCGTATAACGCTCCCTGTCTCCGTATAACGCCCCCTGTCTCCGTATAACGCCCCCTGTCTCCGTATAACGCCCCCTGTCTCCGTATAACGCCCCCTGTCTCCGTATAACGCCCCCTGTCTCCGTATAACGCCCCCTGTCTCCGTATAACGCCCCCTGTCTCCGTATAACGCCCCCTGTCTCCGTATAACGCCCCCTGTCTCCGTATAACGCCCCCTGTCTCCGTATAACGCCCCCTGTCTCCGTATAACGCCCCCTGTCTCCGTATAACGCTCCCTGTCTCCGTATAACGCCCCCTGTCTCCGTATAACGCCCCCTGTCTCCGTATAACGCCCCCTGTCTCCGTATAACGCTCCCTGTCTCCTTATAACGCTCCCTCTCTCCGTATAACGCTCCCTGTCTCCGTATAACGCCCCCTGTCTCCGTATAACGCCCCCTGTCTCCGTATAACGCCCCCTGTCTCCGTATAACGCCCCCTGTCTCCGTATAACGCCCCCTGTCTCCGTATAACGCCCCCTGTCTCCGTATAACGCCCCCTGTCTCCGTATAACGCCCCCTGTCTCCGTATAACGCCCCCTGTCTCCGTATAACGCCCCCTGTCTCCGTATAACGCCCCCTGTCTCCGTATAACGCCCCCTGTCTCCGTATAACGCTCCCTGTCTCCGTATAACGCCCCCTGTCTCCGTATAACGCCCCCTGTCTCCGTATAACGCCCCCTGTCTCCGTATAACGCTCCCTGTCTCCTTATAACGCTCCCTCTCTCCGTATAACGCTCCCTGTCTCCGTATAACGCCCCCTGTCTCCGTATAACGCTCCCTGTCTCCGTATAACGCTCCCTGTCTCCGTATAACGCTCCCTGTCTCCTTATAACGCTCCCTCTCTCCGTATAACGCTCCCTGTCTCCGTATAACGCCCCCTGTCTCCGTATAACGCTCCCTGTCTCCGTATAACGCCCCCTCTCTCCGTATAACGCTCCTTCTCTCCGTATAACGCCCCGTCTCCGTATAACGCTCCCCGTCTCCGTATAACGCCCCCTGTCTCCGTATAACGCTCCCTGTCTCCTTATAACGCCCCCTGTCTCCGTATAACGCCCCCTGTCTCCGTATAACGCCCCCTGTCTCCGTATAACGCCCCCTGTCTCCGTATAACGCCCCCTGTCTCCGTATAACGCCCCCTGTCTCCGTATAACGCCCCCTGTCTCCGTATAACGCCCCCTGTCTCCGTATAACGCCCCCTGTCTCCGTATAACGCCCCCTGTCTCCGTATAACGCCCCCTGTCTCCGTATAACGCCCCCTGTCTCCGTATAACGCTCCCTGTCTCCGTATAACGCCCCCTGTCTCCGTATAACGCCCCCTGTCTCCGTATAACGCCCCCTGTCTCCGTATAACGCTCCCTGTCTCCTTATAACGCTCCCTCTCTCCGTATAACGCTCCCTGTCTCCGTATAACGCCCCCTGTCTCCGTATAACGCCCCCTGTCTCCGTATAACGCCCCCTGTCTCCGTATAACGCCCCCTGTCTCCGTATAACGCCCCCTGTCTCCGTATAACGCCCCCTGTCTCCGTATAACGCCCCCTGTCTCCGTATAACGCCCCCTGTCTCCGTATAACGCCCCCTGTCTCCGTATAACGCCCCCTGTCTCCGTATAACGCCCCCTGTCTCCGTATAACGCTCCCTGTCTCCGTATAACGCCCCCTGTCTCCGTATAACGCCCCCTGTCTCCGTATAACGCCCCCTGTCTCCGTATAACGCTCCCTGTCTCCTTATAACGCTCCCTCTCTCCGTATAACGCTCCCTGTCTCCGTATAACGCCCCCTGTCTCCGTATAACGCTCCCTGTCTCCGTATAACGCCCCCTGGCAGACACCTACCTGCTGTGCGGTCAGTGAGTCCCCGTTCCCTGGTTACCCGGCAGCAGCTCGCTCTGGGCTCCGGGTACAATCTGTCCTGTGATTGGCTGCTCTCTGATTGGCCGTTTCCTGACAACCGACTGCACAACAATTCCCTTCTTCTGCCCCACCCCAAACACAGTCTGATTGGCTGATGGTAACATGACGTCATTTCCGTTTGGTGGACATGTTTGTTACTGGCAGTTTGTCTGGTAAAGCAGATCAGGAATGGGCAGGATGGCATCATGGGAAATGTAGTCCATAGAGATTTGGAATGCTGGCCACCCTCACTGAGTGATATTCAAACAGCGGATACTCAGTGAGTGATAGCTACACCCCCCCCTTCATATTCTATTACCCCCAGCCCCCCCCATCATATTCTATTACCCCCAGCCCCCCCTTCATATTCTATTACCCCCAGCCCCCCCCATCATATTCTATTACCCCCAGCCCCCCCTTCATATTCTATTACCCCCAGCCCCCCCCATCATATTCTATTACCCCCAGCCCCCCCTTCATATTCTATTACCCCCAGCCCTCCCTTCATATTCTATTACCCCCAGCCCCCCCCATCATATTCTATTACCCCCAGCCCCCCTTCATATTCTATTACCCCCAGCCCCCCTTCATATTCTATTACCCCCAGCCCCCCCCATCATATTCTATTACCCCCAGCCCCCCTTCATATTCTATTACCCCCAGCCCTCCCTTCATATTCTATTACCCCCAGCCCCCCCCATCATATTCTATTACCCCCCAGCCCTCCCTTCATATTCTATTACCCCCAGCCCCCCCCATCATATTCTATTACCCCCAGCCCCCCTTCATATTCTATTACCCCCAGCCCCCCCCATCATATTCTATTACCCCCAGCCCCCCCCTTCATATTCTATTACCCCCAGCCCCCCTTCATATTCTATTACCCCCAGCCCCCCTTCATATTCTATTACCCCCAGCCCCCCCTTCATATTCTATTACCCCCAGCCCCCCCTTCATATTCTATTACCCCCAGCCCCCCATCATATTCTATTACCCCCAGCCCCCCCTTCATATTCTATTACCCCCAGCCCCCCCTTCATATTCTATTACCCCCAGCCCCCCTTCATATTCTATTACCCCCAGCCCCCCTTCATATTCTATTACCCCTTAGCCCCCCCTTCATATTCTATTACCCCCAGCCCCCCTTCATATTCTATTACCCCCAGCCCCCCTTCATATTCTATTACCCCCAGCCCCCCCTTCATATTCTATTACCCCCAGCCCCCTTCATATTCTATTACCCCCAGCCCCCCCTTCATATTCTATTACCCCCAGCCCCCCTTCATATTCTATTACCCCCAGCCCCCCTTCATATTCTATTACCCCCAGCCCCCCCTTCATATTCTATTACCCCCAGCCCCCCCATCATATTCTATTACCCCCAGCCCCCCTTCATATTCTATTACCCCCAGCCCCCCCCCCTTCATATTCTATTACCCCCAGCCCCCCCCCTTCATATTCTATTACCCCCAGCCCCCCTTCATATTCTATTACCCCCAGCCCCCCCTTCATATTCTATTACCCCCAGCCCCCCTTCATATTCTATTACCCCCAGCCCCCCCTTCATATTCTATTACCCCCAGCCCCCCCTTCATATTCTATTACCCCCCCAGCCCCCCCATCATATTCTATTACCCCCCAGCCCCCCTTCATATTCTATTACCCCCCAGCCCCCCATCATATTCTATTACCCCCCAGCCCCCCTTCATATTATATTACCCCCCCAGCCCCCCCCATCATATTCTATTACCCCCCAGCCCCCCTTCATATTCTATTACCCCCAGCCCCCCCTTCATATTCTATTACCCCCAGCCCCCCCCTTCATATTCTATTACCCCCCCAGCCCCCCTTCATATTCTATTACCCCCAGCCCCCCCTTCATATTCTATTACCCCCCCAGCCCCCCTTCATATTCTATTACCCCCAGCCCCCCCTTCATATTCTATTACTCCCCAGCCCCCCCCATCATATTCTATTACCCCCCCAGCCCCCCTTCATATTCTATTACCCCCCCAGCCCCCCTTCATATTCTATTACCCCCAGCCCCCCCTTCATATTCTATTACTCCCCAGCCCCCCCATCATATTCTATTACCCCCAGCCCCCCCCTTCATATTCTATTACCCCCAGCCCTCCCTTCATATTCTATTACCCCCAGCCCCCCCCATCATATTCTATTACCCCCCAGCCCCCCCTTCATATTCTATTACCCCCAGCCCCCCTTCATATTCTATTACCCCCCCAGCCCCCCCTTCATATTCTATTACCCCCCAGCCCCCCTTCATATTCTATTACCCCCAGCCCCCCCTTCATATTCTAATACCCCCAGCCCCCCTTCATATTCTATTACCCCCAGCCCCCCCTTCATATTCTATTACCCCCCCAGCCCCCCTTCATATTCTATTACCCCCAGCCCCCCCTTCATATTCTATTACCCCCAGCCCCCCTTCATATTCTATTACCCCCAGCCCCCCCTTCATATTCTATTACTCCCCAGCCCCCCCATCATATTCTATTACCCCCAGCCCCCCCTTCATATTCTATTACCCCCAGCCCCCCCTTCATATTCTATTACCCCCAGCCCCCCCATCATATTCTATTACCCCCAGCCCCCCCTTCATATTCTATTACCCCCAGCCCCCCCTTCATATTCTATTACCCCCAGGCCCCCCTTCATATTCTATTACCCCCAGCCCCCCCTTCATATTCTATTACCCCCAGCCCCCCTTCATATTCTATTACCCCCAGCCCCCCTTCATATTCTATTACCCCCAGCCCCCCTTCATATTCTATTACCCCCAGCCCCCCCATCATATTCTATTACCCCCAGCCCCCCCTTCATATTCTATTACCCCCAGCCCCCCCTTCATATTCTATTACCCCCAGCCCCCCCTTCATATTCTATTACCCCCAGCCCCCCCTTCATATTCTATTACCCCCAGCCCCCCTTCATATTCTATTACCCCCAGCCCCCCCTTCATATTCTATTACCCCCAGCCCCCCTTCATATTCTATTACCCCCAGCCCCCCTTCATATTCTATTACCCCCCCAGCCCCCCTTCATATTCTATTACCCCCAGCCCCCCCTTCATATTCTATTACCCCCAGCCCCCCCTTCATATTCTATTACCCCCAGCCCCCCTTCATATTCTATTACCCCCAGCCCCCCCTTCATATTCTATTACCCCCCAGCCCCCCCATCATATTCTATTACCCCCAGCCCCCCCTTCATATTCTATTACCCCCAGCCCCCCTTCATATTCTATTACCCCCAGCCCCCCCTTCATATTCTATTACCCCCAGCCCCCCCTTCATATTCTATTACCCCCAGCCCCCCCATCATATTCTATTACCCCCAGCCCCCCCTTCATATTCTATTACCCCCAGCCCCCCTTCATATTCTATTACCCCCAGCCCCCCTTCATATTCTATTACCCCCCAGCCCCCCTTCATATTCTATTACCCCCAGCCCCCCCTTCATATTCTATTACCCCCAGCCCCCCCTTCATATTCTATTACCCCCAGCCCCCCCTTCATATTCTATTACCCCCAGCCCCCCTTCATATTCTATTACCCCCAGCCCCCCTTCATATTCTATTACCCCCCCCAGCCCCCCTTCATATTCTATTACCCCCCCAGCCCCCCCTTCATATTCTATTACCCCCAGCCCCCCTTCATATTCTATTACCCCCAGCCCCCCCATCATATTCTATTACCCCCAGCCCCCCCTTCATATTCTATTACCCCCAGCCCCCCCTTCATATTCTATTACCCCCAGCCCCCCCTTCATATTCTATTACCCCCAGCCCCCCCTTCATATTCTATTACCCCCAGCCCCCCCTTCATATTCTATTACCCCCAGCCCCCCCTTCATATTCTATTACCCCCAGCCCCCCCTTCATATTCTATTACCCCCAGCCCCCCCTTCATATTCTATTACCCCCAGCCCCCCCTTCATATTCTATTACTCCCCAGCCCCCCCATCATATTCTATTACCCCCAGCCCCCCCTTCATATTCTATTACCCCCAGCCCCCCCTTCATATTCTATTACCCCCAGCCCCCCTTCATATTCTATTACCCCCCCAGCCCCCCTTCATATTCTATTACCCCCAGCCCCCCCTTCATATTCTATTACTCCCCAGCCCCCCCATCATATTCTATTACCCCCAGCCCCCCCTTCATATTCTATTACCCCCAGCCCCCCTTCATATTCTATTACCCCCAGCCCCCCTTCATATTCTATTACCCCCCCCAGCCCCCCTTCATATTCTATTACCCCCCCAGCCCCCCCTTCATATTCTATTACCCCCAGCCCCCCTTCATATTCTATTACTCCCCAGCCCCCCATCATATTCTATTACCCCCAGCCCCCCCTTCATATTCTATTACCCCCAGCCCCCCTTCATATTCTATTACCCCCAGCCCCCCTTCATATTCTATTACCCCCCAGCCCCCCTTCATATTCTATTACCCCCCAGCCCCCCCTTCATATTCTATTACCCCCAGCCCCCCTTCATATTCTATTACCCCCAGCCCCCCATCATATTCTATTACCCCCCAGCCCCCCCATCATATTCTATTACCCCCAGCCCCCCCTTCATATTCTATTACCCCCAGCCCCCCCTTCATATTCTATTACCCCCAGACCCCCCTTCATATTCTATTACCCCCCAGCCCCCCCATCATATTCTATTACCCCCCAGCCCCCTTCATATTCTATTACCCCCAGCCCCCCTTCATATTCTATTACCCCCCCAGCCCCCCTTCATATTCTATTACCCCCCCAGCCCCCCCTTCATATTCTATTACCCCCAGGCCCCCTTCATATTCTATTACCCCCAGGCCCCCTTCATATTCTATTACCCCCAGCCCCCCCATTCATATTCTATTACTCCCCAGCCCCCCCATCATATTCTATTACCCCCAGCCCCCCCTTCATATTCTATTACCCCCAGCCCCCCTTCATATTCTATTACCCCCAGCCCCCCCTTCATATTCTATTACCCCCAGCCCCCCTTCATATTCTATTACCCCCAGCCCCCCCCTTCATATTCTATTACCCCCAGCCCCCCCTTCATATTCTATTACCCCCAGCCCCCCTTCATATTCTATTACCCCCAGCCCCCCTTCATATTCTATTACCCCCAGCCCCCCCTTCATATTCTATTACCCCCAGCCCCCCCTTCATATTCTATTACCCCCAGCCCCCCTTCATATTCTATTACCCCCCAGCCCCCCCATCATATTCTATTACCCCCCAGCCCCCCTTCATATTCTATTACCCCCCAGCCCCCCCATCATATTCTATTACCCCCCAGCCCCCCTTCATATTCTATTACCCCCCAGCCCCCCCCCCCCATCATATTCTATTACCCCCCAGCCCCCCTTCATATTCTATTACCCCCCAGCCCCCCCTTCATATTCTATTACCCCCCAGCCCCCCCTTCATATTCTATTACCCCCCAGCCCCCCCTTCATATTCTATTATCCCCAGCCCCCCCTTCATATTCTATTACCCCCCAGCCCCCCCTTCATATTCTATTAACCCCCCAGCCCCCCCATCATATTCTATTACCCCCCAGCCCCCTTCATATTCTATTACCCCCAGCCCCCCCATCATATTCTATTACCCCCCAGCCCCCCCTTCATATTCTATTACCCCCCAGCCCCCCCTTCATATTCTATTACCCCCCAGCCCCCCCTTCATATTCTATTACCCCCAGCCCCCCCTTCATATTCTATTACCCCCAGCCCCCCCTTCATATTCTATTACCCCCAGACCCCCCTTCATATTCTATTACCCCCCAGCCCCCCCATCATATTCTATTACCCCCCAGCCCCCTTCATATTCTATTACCCCCAGCCCCCCCATCATATTCTATTACCCCCCAGCCCCCCCTTCATATTCTATTACCCCCCAGCCCCCCCTTCATATTCTATTACCCCCAGCCCCCCCTTCATATTCTATTACCCCCAGCCCCCCATCATATTCTATTACCCCCCCAGCCCCCCCATCATATTCTATTACCCCCCAGCCCCCCTTCATACTCTATTACCCCCCCCAGCCCCCCCCCATCATATTCTATTACCCCCAGCCCCCCTTCATATTCTATTACCCCCAGCCCCCCCATCATATTCTATTACCCCCCAGCCCCCCCTTCATATTCTATTACCCCCCAGCCCCCCCCCCATCATATTCTATTACCCCCCAGCCCCCCTTCATATTCTATTACCCCCCAGCCCCCCATCATATTCTATTACCCCCCAGCCCCCCATCATATTCTATTACCCCCCAGCCCCCCCATCATATTCTATTACCCCCCAGCCCCCCCTTCATATTCTAAAACCCCCCAGCCCCCCCCCATCATATTCTATTACCCCCCAGCCCCCCCTTCATATTCTATTACCCCCAGCCCCCCTTCATATTCTATTACCCCCCAGCCCCCCCTTCATATTCTATTACCCCCCCAGCCCCCCATCATATTCTATTACCCCCCAGCCCCCCCTTCATATTCTATTACCCCCCAGCCCCCCCGTTCATATTCTATTACCCCCAGCTCCCCTTCATATTCTATTACCCCCAGCTCCCTCTTCATATTCTATAGCCCCCCAGCTCCCTCTTCATATTCTATAGCCCCCCAGCCTCCCCTTCATATTCTATAACCCCCCAGCCCCCTCTTCATATTCTATTACCACCCAGCCCCCCCTTCATATTCTATTACCACCCAGCCCCCCCTTCATATTCTATTACCCCCCGTCCCCCCTTCATATTCTATTACTCCCCAGCTCCCCCTTCATATTCTATTACCCCCAGCCCCCTTCATATTCTATTACCCCCAGCCCCCCTTCATATTCTATTACCCCCCCAGCTCCCCCCTTCATATTTTATCCCCCCCAGGCCCCCCTTCAAATTCTATTACCCCCCTTCATATTCTGTAGCTATCCAGCCCCCCCCCTTCATATTCTATAAACCCCCAGCACTCCTTCATATTCTATTGCCACCCAGCCCCCCTTCTTCATATTCTATTACCCCCCAGCTCCCTCTTCATATTCTATAGCCCCCTCTTCATATTCTATTACCACCCAGCCCCCCCTTCATATTCTATCGACCCCTCTTCATATTCTATTGCCACCCAGCGCCCCCTTTATATTCTATAGCCCCCCTTCATATTCTATAGACCCCCAGCCTCCCCTTCATATTCTATAGACCCCCAGCCCCTTCTTCATATTCTATCGACCCCTCTTCATATTCTATAGCCACCCAGCACCCCTCACATATTCTATAGCCCCTCTTCATATTCTATTGCCACCCAGCGCCCCCTTCATATTCTATAGCCCCCCAGCCCCTTCATATTCTATAGCCCTCTTCATATTCTATAGACCCCCAGCCCCCCTTCATTTTCTATAGCCCCCCTTCATATTCTATAGACCCCCAGCCCCCCCTTCATATTCTATCGACCCCTCTTCATATTCTATAGACCCCCAGCCCCCCTTCATATTCTATAGCCCCCCTTCATATTCTATAGCCACCCAGCGTCCCCCTTTATATTCTATAGCCCCCCCTTCATATTCTATAGCTGCCCAGCAATCCCCCGCCACTTCATATTCTATAGCTGCCCAGCAACCCCCCCTTCATATTCTATAGCTGCCCAGCAATCCCCCTTTCATATTCTATAGCCCCCTTCATATTCTATAGACCCCCAGCCCCCCTTCATATTCTATAGCCCCCCTTCATATTCTATAGACCCCCAGCCTCCCCTTCATATTCTATTGCCACCCAGCGCCCCCTTTATATTCTATAGCCCCCTTCATATTCTATAGACCCCCAGCCCCCCCCCTTCATATTCTATAGACCCCCCAGCCCCCCCTTCATATTCTATAGACCCCCAGCCCCCCCTTCATATTCTATAGACCCCCAGCCCCTTCATATTCTATCGACCCCTCTTCATATTCTATAGCCACCCAGCGTCCCCCTTTATATTCTATAGCCCCCCCTTCATATTCTATAGCCCCTCACCCCCCCATGTTCTATATCCACCCAGCCTCTTCTTCATATTCTAAAGCCACCTAGCAGCCCCCCTTCATATTCTATAGACCCCCAGCCCCTTCTTCATATTCTTTCGACCCCTCTTCATATTCTATAGCCACCCAGCCCCCCCTTCATATTCTATAGCCACCCAGCGTCCCCCTTTATATTTTATAGCCCCCCTTCATATTCTATAGCTGCCCAGCAATCCCCCGCCACTTCATATTCTATAGCTGCCCAGCAACCCCCCCTTCATATTCTATAGCTGCCCAGCAATCCCCCTTTCATATTCTATAGCCCCCTTCATATTCTATAGACCCCCAGCCCCCCTTCATATTCTATAGCCCCCCTTCATATTCTATAGACCCCCAGCCTCCCCTTCATATTCTATTGCCACCCAGCGCCCCCTTTATATTCTATAGCCCCCTTCATATTCTATAGACCCGCAGCCCCCCCTTCATATTCTATAGACCCCCCAGCCCCCCCTTCATATTCTATAGACCCCCAGCCCCCCCTTCATATTCTATAGACCCCCAGCCCCTTCATATTCTATCGACCCCTCTTCATATTCTATAGCCACCCAGCGTCCCCCTTTATATTCTATAGCCCCCCCTTCATATTCTATAGCCCCTCACCCCCCCATGTTCTATATCCACCCAGCCTCTTCTTCATATTCTAAAGCCACCTAGCAGCCCCCCTTCATATTCTATAGACCCCCAGCCCCTTCTTCATATTCTTTCGACCCCTCTTCATATTCTATAGCCACCCAGCCCCCCCTTCATATTCTATAGCCACCCAGCGTCCCCCTTTATATTTTATAGCCCCCCTTCATATTCTATAGCTGCCCAGCAATCCCCCATCACTTCATATTCTATAGCTGCCCAGCAACCCCCCCTTCATATTTTATAGCCCCCCCTTCATATTCTATAGCTGCCCAGCAACCCCCCCTTCATATTCTATAGCTGCCCAGCAACCCCCCCTTCATATTCTATAGCTGCCCAGCAACCCCCATCACTTCATATTCTATAGCTGCCCAGCAACCCCCCCTTCATATTCTATAGCCCCCCCTTCATATTCTATAGCTGCCCAGCAACCCCCCCTTCATATTCTATAGCTGCCCAGCAACCCCCATCACTTCATATTCTATAGCCCCCCCTTCATATTCTATAGCTGCCCAGCAACCCCCCTTCATATTCTATAGCCCCCCCCTTCATATTCTATAGCTGCCCAGCAACCCCCCTTTCATATTCTATAGCTGCCCAGCAACCCCTCTTCATATTCTATAGCCACCCAGCCCCCCCTTCATATTCTATAGCCACCCAGCGTCCCCCTTTATATTTTATAGCCCCCCTTCATATTCTATAGCTGCCCAGCAATCCCCCACCACTTCATATTCTATAGCTGCCCAGCAACCCCCCATCACTTCATATTCTATAGCTGCCCAGCAACCCCCCTTCATATTCTATAGCTGCCCAGCAACCCCCATCACTTCATATTCTATAGCTGCCCAGCAACCCCCCTTCATATTCTATAGCTGCCCAGCAACCCCCATCACTTCATATTCTATAGCTGCCCAGCAACCCCCCCTTCATATTTTATAGCCCCCCCTTCATATTCTATAGCTGCCCAGCAACCCCCCTTCATATTCTATAGCTGCCCAGCAACCCCCCCTTCATATTCTATAGCTGCCCAGCAACCCCCCCTTCATATTCTATAGCTGCCCAGCAACCCCATCACTTCATATTCTATAGCTGCCCAGCAACCCCCCTTTCATATTCTATAGCCCCCCCTTCATATTCTATAGCTGCCCAGCAACCCCCCCTTCATATTCTATAGCTGCCCAGCAACCCCCATCACTTCATATTCTATAGCTGCCCAGCAACCCCCCCTTCATATTCTATAGCCCCCCCTTCATATTCTATAGCTGCCCAGCAACCCCCCTTCATATTCTATAGCCCCCCCTTCATATTCTATAGCTGCCCAGCAACCCCCCTTCATATTCTATAGCCCCCCCTTCATATTCTATAGCTGCCCAGCAACCCCCCTTTCATATTCTATAGCTGCCCAGCAACCCCCCTTCATATTCTATACCCCCCCCTTCATATTCTATAGCTGCCCAGCAACCCCCCTTCATATTCTATAGCTGCCCAGCAACCCCCCTTCATATTCTATACCCCCCCCCCCCCCTTCATATTCTATAGCTGCCCTAGACTGATTTACCATTCTTCGTGTTTGGTTTCAAGAATATCCTGTAAAAACAAACTTTATTGTAATTTAACATTTGATGAAACAGTTTTTTAATGGTCAAAGCACACTGTCCCATTTATTAATGAAAGCAGAATATATTTGAGATTCAGGTATTTTTTAACCTCGGAGGAGGAGTCACATTACAATGAGGAAGAATTTCCATTAAAATGGTGAATGAAACGGTGCAGTCTCACAGGGCGAGGAACAGCTCCGTCAGCCGAGGGTCCTTACTCAGCTGGTCCTCCAGAGCCAGGTATTTCTGCGGAGCAAGTTCCTTGTGCCTGGGTAGAGAGAAGGTATAATATAAATACAGCAGGAATCTGGAATCTGGACTTCCTGGCCACGAAGACACGGAGCGCTCAATGAAACCGTCGTAAGGCCACTGGGGTTTCTAGGGAATGCCCTTTATTGGCTAAGCTCTAGTTTACGGAGTGCTTGCAAATTGTTCATTTTAATTCATCTTTCTGGAGGACTTCCCAAAAAAACAGGATTTGCTCCACCATGATAGTGGCAAGAATTAGTTGTGGCTCTAATCTGGAATAACACAGCTAGCTGATTGGGTTTTACCTGTTCAGTCGTTTGTCTAGTATCTGTATGCGGAACATGGCTTCCGAACAGTATTCCACGTAACTTTCCTCGTCCTCCCTACTCATCGACACCTGGTTCTGTTGGTACCACTGCTGCTTCTTCTGCAGCTCCTGTGTTTCCTGGAGAGGAAGGGAGATGTATATCGTTGCTGAGACCCAAAACATCAGGAATTGTCAGACATTGGAAATATTTATTTTACAGGGAAGAACAAACACTGTAGATATTACAGATGGCGTTCATCCACGAGTACGTCGCTGGCTTAGTGGGGTAGTGGCCAATTGGCGGGTTTAACATTTTCTTGTGTAACGTGGAAGTGATCCTCGAATTTAAATAGGGATCATAATCTAAGCCCAGAAATGAGCTGTCAGCCCAAAGCCTGTAGTTGGAAATGGATTGGAAGGGTTATGAAGGGATAATATTCAGGAATTCCCTTTGAAGAAGATGCGTATTATTAGGAACCAGGGCTGTGAGCAGATGTGCACATGCGGGTGATGCAGCGGATCTGGTCTATTTGGATTTTGCCAAGGTGCTCGATACAGTTCTGCACGAGAGCTTCATACTGACTTAAAGGATTACTCCAAGCACCATAACCACTACAACTCACCATACCGCCCACTCTAGTAGTTTTGATGTTAAGAGTACCCTGACGCATTTCGCCAATGCTTTGCCCCCCTACATGGGTCCAACCCGGCCACAAGCTTTCTCTTCTCCTGGGTAACGCAGGGCTGATCCTAATCCCACCGGTCACTCGTTGGCTGGACGCTCTCAATAAATGACCCTCTGTGCAATGACAACCATTCCGGGCTGGTTAATGACGCGGCTGGAGGTGGAGTTACATACTGAAACACTGCACATACAGACTCCAAACACTATGACCACTTCAAAAAGCATAAGGGGTCACGGTGCTTGGATTAACCCTTTAAAGACAGAGAGCAGTTCTTACAGGGTTACTCCTATCATGTTTTTTAACTGGTCCTGGTGGTAGGAGTCCATATGTTAAGTGTTTCAGCCTGATACACTGCGCATGCGGAGATACTGGCACTTGTGTTCTGGAGGCTGGTTTGAACTCTGACACACATGACAGGCAGGCAGAACTCTGGTCCGGACTGCCAAATGTAAATTCAGTGCATAAAATACATGTGTCGTTGGCATGCACTGGTGGCGACAGACAGAACTGCTTTTCCCTTGGAAGCTCATCGCCCCCTCCATCGATCCCAATCCCATTCCGCACTTTATTTTAATTCCTGCCCTCCCTCCCTCCCTCTCTAAGCTAGCTAAGCGCATGCGCTGGGGCCCTGGACCAGTAAAATGGTCAAACCAAAGGCTTCTCTATGAAAAGCCTTTGAATGGACCTCAGCGTGGCTCCTGTGATCTCAGACAGTTGTGGACCAAGCAGCACATGAGAGCTTCGCCCGGCACTGGATTAAGGTAAGTTAACATTATTTTAAAACACATTGGGGACAATATGCAATGCAAGTCAGCTACTGCCAATAAGGTACTCTCATAAAAAGGGGTATAAATTCATGCCACAAAACTGGTATTTTGCCCTTTATAGATCTATGGTAATATGCAGTGCAATGCTGGGCACTCATTTTAAAATGAAAATAAAGGACACTCCAGTCCCCCCCCAAAGCTGTTTAACTTGCTGTAGTGCTCTATGTGTAAAGAGTGTGTTCTCTTTCTGGCATTTAACAATACGATTTTAGTATAAATTGACACTTTTATAAATGTACCTTGTTTCACCACCTGGCTGTCAGACAATCTTGTTACTTCCTGGTTTGTTTAGCTCAGGGGAGATAAACTCAAGAGGCAGCAATTGCCCAGAGCACCTGCCTTGCAAAGACTTCATATTGAGCTGCATTGGGAGTCTGTGATTGGACAGCCACAGAAAGTCTGGGCGGGGTTAGAAGGGGAGGGCTTGCAAAGGCAGCAGACAAGAGATCTGTAGATTTTACAAGCTGTTTGTAGATATGCCCCAATGAAAATGCATAATTGCATGGTTTCATTGGTGGTAATTCATGTTTATGAAAATTGTTCTATTGGAGTGTTCCTTTAAGGAAGTAAAAAATGTACACATTACAAAATTAAGAAGGGGAATGGACATTTTAGTTAATAAAAAGAGCTACAAAAACAAACTGTTTACTTATATACAAATATATAAAGGGTTAATACAAACAGCTGTCTGGCACTCTGTCCATTAACAGCACTGTGCAAAATACAAAAAGTGTTCACAGTAAGAACCATAAAAATGTGGATTTTATCGGATTCTGTAGAGGCATTTAAAATGGTTTGGATGAGTTTAGAAAAGCAGCATATTGCAGGGTATAATATTTAATTAATGTGGTAATCTGGTAGCGGCATGTGATACAATATCTGGTTCTTATTTTGGAGTAAGAGGACCAATTGGACATGGCTTCAAACTTTCCTTTCCTTTTTTTTTGGATCAACAGCAGAAACAGATGTAGGTCAGATGAACTTGATGGATGTGAGTTTTTTGGTTTTTTTTTTAATCTAGAATACTAGGTTACATAATCCCTTCCGCGAACAAGGGCTTTTGTGACATAGAAATCCACTTCATAATTCCAATAAAGATCATTTGATTCAATCTGAGATAGCATGGTGAAGAGAGTGTGGGAGAGAGCGCGAGAAACAGAGTATGGGAGAGAGCGCATGGGAACCGGAGAGAGTGCGAGCGAGAATGGGAGAGGTACCTTCTCAAATCGAGCTTGTATGAGGTTGGCTTTCTCAATCTGCCTCTGCTTTAGGTCATTTAGACAGTCCTCCTTCACCTGCTGTGCCTGAGCTCGGGTCAGCTTCTTCACCGGGTCTTTAAACTGGGCAAGGAACGGTGCCAGGTAATCCATATTGTCATTCTGTTCCTCTTCTTCTCGAAGAGCACGCTTCTGATGGAGAGAATTCCATAGAAAGCATCATGGAGGACAAGCTATACAATGGAAGACATGCTACCAGAATGTTATCTACAGAAAGCAAGGTACACCGAGCTCACAACACGGCTCATGGCAGCATTGCCATCGGAAATCCATAGAGTATAATGGTCTGTCTATGGGGAAACATTAGCTTGGGCTGTCATGATGTACAGTTGTAACAAAGCTTCAGAAAGAGCTGTTATGCAGCAACTTATGACTTAATGAGACCCGCACGCCATCTTTAATACCATCCTTACAGCCCAATGGTACCAGGACTCGCATAACATGATCTAATAAGATTGGCTGTTAGCAGGAATTCACTAAACCTTTAGAATTACCGTGTGTGTGAATAGAAATAAGGAATAAATTAGAATGTCTTCCAAAGTCTTATTACAGATATGTTGCATGATAAACTAACCACATCCTCTTTTCACAAACCATTACTTTGCATTATGCAACCACAATCAGAGAAGCAAAGTGGGCCAGCATGCCGGCATTCTCACCCTGGCCTCTTGCTGCTCCTTGCTCTTCACATTTCTTTCAATGTCATAAATGGAAATGGCAAACTGAGGATCTGCTTCTTCCTGACTGCGAACAGAGAGGATTTCCAGAACCTGCCAAGACAATACACAGCATCTCACTACTAGAGGACATCTCTACTGCTACTTATAAAACCCAAGGAATCTCTGGAGGCAAAATAGAAACATAGAATGTGACGGCAGATAAGAACCATTCGGCCCATCAAGTCTGCCCAATATCTGGTTCTCTCTGCCTGAAGAATGAATATAAAACCCAAGCCTGTCCATTAGCCCCTTTCACCAATGACAGGGAAGGAGACTGCTAGAACAGGAGACAGAGGCTCCTGCTCCAATTCTGGAGAAAAAGGATCTTCCTCCCTTTTCTTTTTTAAAACACAGGGCAGTAAGATGTCATTAAAGGGAGCTTGTAGCCACTTACCTTGCCCTCCGCTCCCCTGCCGCAATCTCCAGTCCATCTGCCAATGCCATCCTCCTCCATTATTCAATGATTCGCCCTGCTTGAAGACATGTCCCCAAGCAGCGCAAACCTCTGTGACGCCGACACGCTGGCTTCATTGCTGGAATGCCTGCATCTGAACATTCCTATCCTCCTAGTCAGTGCTAGCAGTGCCAGCTCGGGATTCCACAGTAGCCACAGCACATGCATTGGAAGTGCTATGGGTGAAGAGGACCGCCTGTGGGACGACTCGTCTTCTCTCCTTTATTAAGCATTAGTCTATGCTGAATAATTGACAGCTAGAGAAAAACTACTTTTAAATAGGTTTTTCTCCCAATCTATACATTTGTTAGCAAAACTGTTTGCACGATGTACAGTCATGGGAAAAATAAAGTACCGGTACTCCTTTATTTCTGTGGTTTTACATATCAGAACATAATAACAACCATCTGTTCCTTAGCAGGTCTTAAAATCAGGTACATACAACCTCAGATGAACAACACATGACGTATTACACCATGTCATGATTTATTTAACAAACATAAAGCCAGGATGGAGAAGCCATGTATGAAAGTACACACTGTGACAAAATGCCCTTTGTCACTGGATTTTTATATGACCAACTGCCCTTTGCCCCTGGCTGTTGGGGGAGCCTGATTGCCAGCCTCCTCCCTCATGACTAGGGCCCTGGGGTGTATTGCCGTTTAAAAAGACTATTTAGGGCTTATTGGCTTCTAAAAGACGGTTTCTGCCCATTTGAATCCATGGGAAGATGTGTCTCTTCCCCTCCCCCGTTTCCTATCTATTGTTCTAGCAGGGCGTTGTCCCAGGCACACTGCCAGACCAGTTGGAACTTGCTGTTTTGCCCCTCCTCGGTCTCTCATCAGCTCTTGCTATGTTTTAACTCCATGGCGATTTGACTGTGTTTGTGGTATCTGAGCGCTGTTCGGATATAGTGAGCGCTAAGATCCAAGCTATCTGGGGATAGGTAGAATGTGGGGGTTCTGTTAAGTATAATAGGAATTATGTATTTTTTATGTGTTTTTACTGTTGTTGTGAATAGAGCCATTTTCTGTATGCTGGAGGTAATTGGCTTACCACACCCAAGCCATGCTTGCAGATGGTCACAAAGGGACTTTCAACTAACTTTTGACCCACTGGACCAATTTGTATGATTTTGACGTATGTTTGTATTTGGAGTATGCTGATTCTGAAAATGTATGTGAATGTGAAGTATACTTTTAGAGTTATGAATATTGTGTAAAACTGTGTATTTTCCTGCCTGTGATAATTAAGTTAGACCATTGTGTTCAGTAATTATATCACAGGCAGAGGGGAGGATTTTGTGTGGGAGTGTCTGAGTGTATTGTACATATTGATTGGTTGTTCTGCAAAACCCTGTGGGCAGTACTATCTGTGTAAAATGTGCATAAAAGCAGAGTGTTTGATTAAAGCTTCAGTTCTACTTCACCCTCAATTTGGAGTGCCGTCTCTTATTGGGGGAATCTGCTACAAGGGATTGCTATGCTCTGCATACTCCCTTGCTAAATCACTACTAAGATCTTGTAAGAGCTTGTTCCTGTCCTGCTCTCTGGAGGAGTCTACGGTGGTTATGGTGTCTGTTGCAGTGCTTGGAAGCGAAGCGCTAGGAGCATCCTTCAACGAAGGTACCCAGTCGGGGTGCAAGCGGTTCCGTTACATCCACAATCTCAGTAAATGAGAATATTCCATGCAATCAATAAAACAAGGAGTGTACATAGAACAATGTCGGACCTCTGCCATGAGAAACATGAGAACATGGACGGAAATAAAAAGTACGGAAAATAGATTCCCTAGACCAAGCAGCGGCGCATAGCAATATCCGTAAGTAACCCATCGGCTTCTAGAGCTGCAGCACCCAGAACTGAGGTTTTATTTACCGGATTTTAAGACCTGCTAAGGGACAGATGGTTGTTATGGCCTGATAAGTAAAACCATAGAATTCAAAGAGGGTGCACTTTCTTTTTGCCATGACTATGACATACATACACATTCCATTTTACCCGTTATGGAGCTCTGACCCTCCATCACTTTACCTCCATCCTCAGTGTAGCAGTGATTATAGCCCACTCCCCATACACTAATCAAGATGTAGGAAAAAGTTTACACAGAGAGAAATGTGTATTCCTACCGCAGGGATAATTGACAAATAGGGACAGCCTCCCCCAGGTAGTAATGCACATTGTATTATGCGGTGATTGGAATGTGAAGGAATGAGTCGGTGCACATTGTATTATGCAGTGATTGGAATGTGAAGGAATGAGTCGGTGCACATTGTATTATGCAGTGATTGGAATGTGAAGGAATGAGTCGGTGCACATTGTATTATGCAGTGATTGGAATGTGAAGGAATGAGTCGGTGCACATTGTATTATGCAGTGATTGGAATGTGAAGGAATGAGTCGGTGCACATTGTATTATGCAGTGATTGGAATGTGAAGGAATGAGTCGGTGCACATTGTATTATGCGGTGATTGGAATGTGAAGGAATGAGTCGGTGCACATTGTATTATGCGGTGATTGGAATGTGAAGGAATGAGTCGGTGCACATTGTATTATGCGGTGATTGGAATGTGAAGGAATGAGTCGGTGCACATTGTATTATGCGGTGATTGGAATGTGAAGGAATGAGTCGGTGCACATTGTATTATGCGGTGATTGGAATGTGAAGGAATGAGTCGGTGCACATTGTATTATGCGGTGATTGGAATGTGAAGGAATGAGTCGGTGCACATTGTATTATGCGGTGATTGGAATGTGAAGGAATGAGTCGGTGCACATTGTATTATGCAGTGATTGGAATGTGAAGGAATGAGTCGGTGCACATTGTATTATGCAGTGATTGGAATGATAAGGAATGAGTCGGTGCACGTTGTATTATGCGGTGATTGGAATGTGAAGGAATGAGTCGGTGCACATTGTATTATACGGTGATTGGAATGTGAAGGAATGAGTCGGTGCACATTGTATTATGCAGTGATTGGAATGATAAGGAATGAGTCGGTGCACATTGTATTATGCGGTGATTGGAATGTGAAGGAATGAGTCGGTGCACATTGTATTATGCAGTGATTGGAATGTGAAGGAATGAGTCGGTGCACATTGTATTATGCAGTGATTGGAATGTGAAGGAATGAGTCGGTGCACATTGTATTATGCGGTGATTGGAATGTGAAGGAATGAGTCGGTGCACATTGTATTATGCGGTGATTGGAATGTGAAGGAATGAGTCGGTGCACATTGTATTATGCAGTGATTGGAATGTGAAGGAATGAGTCGGTGCACATTGTATTATGCGGTGATTGGAATGTGAAGGAATGAGTCGGTGCACATTGTATTATGCAGTGATTGGAATGTGAAGGAATGAGTCGGTGCACATTGTATTATGCAGTGATTGGAATGTGAAGGAATGACTCCGTGCACATTGTATTATGCAGTGATTGGAATGTGAAGGAATGAGTCGGTGCACATTGTATTATGCGGTGATTGGAATGTGAAGGAATGAGTCGGTGCACATTGTATTATGCAGTGATTGGAATGTGAAGGAATGACTCCGTGCACATTGTATTATGCAGTGATTGGAATGTGAAGGAATGAGTCGGTGCACATTGTATTATGCGGTGATTGGAATGTGAAGGAATGAGTCGGTGCACATTGTATTATGCAGTGATTGGAATGTGAAGGAATGAGTCGGTGCACATTGTATTATGCAGTGATTGGAATGATAAGGAATGAGTCGGTGCACATTGTATTATGCAGTGATTGGAATGATAAGGAATGAGTCGGTGCACATTGTATTATGCAGTGATTGGAATGTGAAGGAATGAGTCGGTGCACATTGTATTATGCGGTGATTGGAATGTGAAGGAATGAGTCGGTGCACATTGTATTATACGGTGAATGGAATGTGAAGGAATGAGTCGGTGCACATTGTATTATGCTGTCAGTAACATGTGAAGGAATGTTAGGAAATAAGCACTGATACCTCTGCCTCAGAGTTCCGGACCACTTTTTTCACGATCATCTCTTCTTGCTGCAGGCTGACAAGACGTTCATACACATACAGCTGCTTATTGAATCTTTCACAATTTTCTACCTGTGGCAAGGAAACAGGTGAAGTCTGACATGCAGGATGGGTTGTTTTTGAGACCTCTGCTTTCTCTTACAGACCACACACTTGGGACAGTGGCCCAGCATCACACATTCGGTTTATTTCCACCATAAACAACAAACATGCAGCAAATCAGTCACTGACCTTCATCAAGATCATTTTATTCTAAAGAGGATTAGAGAAGCCATTTTATGACTAAATAACTAAGCTCCCACTCTCCCAGGAGACCCGTATGACATCCAGATACATATCTAATAAGATATTTTAGAAGCAGAGATGACATTTAAGCCTTCTAATGAGATCCATCAACAAAGAACAGTGGCAATCACTTGACACTTGCCTGAAAGGAAAGGGCAGTTTCGGGGGTCAGTATGACATGGGTGCCCTTCTCCCCTAAGTTGGATGGTTTTAGGAACTCCCAGAAGGAGGTGATGATATGATCATTCTCCCGGTGACATTGCAACTGGATTCGATTCTCGCGGATTAGAAAAATTCGCTCGGCTACATCCTCATTGGCTGCTTTTTCTGTGTTCCTATGGAAACGCTCCATGATTTTCTACTCGGGGAAAGGACAATATTGACAGGTTAAATATATCGCCATTTGTATGGATCTATCATTCAAATCCATGTGCACAAGTTTGGTAAATGCTAATACGTATTAATATAAAACTGCAGATACTGGGTACTTTATCATTGATGCCATGATCCAGAATTACCAGAATTGGTCTTGGATTGGTCTCAGTTGGTCCTCCAGCTATTGCCACCTTCTTAGGTTTTTTCCCGAACTGAGTGTGCCTATAATACAGAAGGTCTAATCGGCCTTGGAAGGTCTCTGTCATTTCCCTGGGCTTCTCATCTCTTGTCTGCAAACCATCCAGGCGAGACTCGCTGTAAAACACCATGCTGCGTTCTGTTTCCGGTGCCAGGGACCGGTACACATGAACTGCAAGAGAGATTCAGTGACAAAAGTAGGACACATGCTTATTATTATAAAATATCTGCGCGCAATACCCTGTGTAACAAAAGCCCTGTCGTGGATTACAATATTGTTGCTGTTGAAACTCTTGTTGCAATATCCTGCACCTAATAACACATACGAATTTAAAAACAAACAAACTACGTCTAATCTATTCATACACCGAACAGTTTGCTGAACGTTAGACTACCCAAGCCAGTCGTGTCCTGCCAATTGACTCATTTGACTCTATGCCAAACCGCAACCCCAACGTTCTAAGTGGTTCACTGGGTGGCCATTGATTCGTATGCACGAACACGTCATCTTGTTTTGTCGTACGCATCCAGCGGGATTTGGTCATTGAGTATCTGGAACTATTTTCGGACACTCGATCTCCAGAACACCGCTGAGACTTCCAGGACCACTTAGATTCGTGATAATCCATCCGAAGAAGGCAGCATTCAGTAGAAAGAATATACAAATTGTGACGAAGTGCCCTTTGCCACTTGGTCCTGCAGAGGCCTGCTTGCCTGCCTCCTCCCCTGTGACTATGGCCCTGGGGTGTAGGGCCCTTTAAAAAATTTATTTGTGCCTATGGACTTGTATTGGCCTGTGTATGGACCTTTAAGAACTGTATTGGGGCTTATGGACTTTTATGGGACTGGTGCTGGCCCTTTAAGCACATTTTTGGGGCATGGTGAAAATCGGAACAATGCCCCTTTAAGACTGTGTCCCCAGACTGTGAAAATGACTTGTGCATGGCTGTTTCCCACTTGGTTCAGTAAATGGGGCTTACTGAACCAAGTACTGTACAGGCGGACCACCCAGAAGTGGAAGCGTGCAGGCAATTTACCTCCCAGGCTGGGAGGTGGCTGTAGGTAAATTGCCAACTGCTGGGTGGCCGCTGTTCGTACAAACGAACACGTGGCGGTGGCCGCCATCTTTGTTCATTCGCACGCGGTCAGCGGTGTGTGCCCCTGAATCTATGGAACTGAAATTGGCTACACATTTCCGCAAACACCGCTGACCCGTACGTTTCCCTCCACTTCGACACTGCAGTCAGAGACTAAGTACCGTTCTAAGATTCGAACGCACGTTCGAATAGGACTTAGTCATTTTTCGGTCAGAAAAGGACTTCCGACTAACTTTTAAACTACTTGAGGGATTTGCATGATTTTTGAGTATGTTCATATTTCAAGTATGCTGATTAATAATATGTGATTATTTATGAAGATTGGATGTATAGTTTTAAAGTTATAGTACATGTGTAAAAAGTATATTTTTCCTGCCTGTGATAATTACATTAACCTATTGTGTGCAGTAATTATATCACAGGCAGAGGGGAGGATTTTGTGTGTGTAGCGGCACCCCGGAGTAGTAGGGGTTTACGCCGCCAAGAAGGTGTCCTTTCCCCCAAGATGAAGTCAGCTGCAACAACCACGTTCCAAGAGAATACGAATCAGCATAGTAATTATCCCCCTCCAAGCACGAGACGAGACTCTGTGTTGAGGGTCAAAACAGGAATGATCTTTATTCTGAAGTTCGGGCTTTTATGCCGTACAAAAACTCCTCCCCATATCCTGAGGAGTTAATACATTTACAGTGGGAATCCCTCCCACTGTACCGGGCAGAATATTTCCACATTATGATACTTTTAATAACCCACACAATATTTAACTCAAATACAATATACTGCGTGTATTAGAGAACGGGGATCTAGGGGAACAATATACATGAAAATCACCTAAATCGGTTGGGCCGTTCGCTAGATACATGTTTGCATCATTTACACTAAAACCATATTATATAAACGAAGTCTCTCTTGTGGATCTGGTGTCTCTGGGTCGGTACTCTGGATCTGTCGAACAGTATGGGCGTAAGTTACCGGGAAGGTAGGAATTCACTGTGTGGAAAGTTCCATAGTGTTCGGTCATTAGTTCGTGCGGTCAAAATGGCCGCGACCCATTGTTCTCCCCGCGTGGCTGTGTATACTGTACAGTTCCAGATGTACCCGAAGACCACAACAAAACAAGGTAAAAGGCAATTCTCCAGGATGGTATCTCTCACTCCAAAGGGGTCTGTCACAGTGTGTAACTGATGGGAGTGTTTGCACTGTATACTACGTGTTTATTGGTTGTTCTGCAAAACCCTGTGGGTGGTACTATGTATGGAAAACCTGCATAAAAGAAGGCCCTTTGGTGCCAAGTAAACAGTTCTTGTTGACCCTCAACATGTAGTTTTGTCTCGTGATTGGAGGGGACAGCTATACTCTTTTAAGAGCTTGTTCCTGATACGCATCTCTTGGCGGAGAGGTCTTTCCCACACGGTCCTGGAGGACAGAAGCTGATCCAGGGTGGAAGGAAGACAGCGAGACTCCAGTTAAGCTACGGCAGTTGTGGAGTCTGTGGTGCTTGTGGTGTCCGGTGCTGTGCTTGTGGTCCTTGGCGCAAGCTAGGAAGCGTCCATCAACGGAAGGTACTCGGTCGGAGTACGGGGAGTTTCGTTACACAAATGAAGCATCACATGACCATTACACACACACATGAACGTTTATGGGAACTATTGTTCAACATTTTTAAGGCACGAAAAAGACCACCTGCACCAGCTAAATGCATGGAACTATTTTGGGCAGGAGCCACGTGTGCGGCTGGGCAGAAATGGGACTTCCAGCTAACTCCCGAACCCCTGAACCGATTTGCATGATTGTTTAAAATGTTGTTCCCCTATCTATGGTATATCAAAATATATGTTTTATGGGGTTTGGATATGATTTTAGGGTATTTCTAAAAAGGTGTAAAACATATTTTTTGTTTGGAGATAATTGAGTTGATACAGTAATTAACTCAATTATCTCCCAAGCAGAGGGGAGGAATTTTGTGTAATGAATGGGAGTGTGACGAAGTGCCCTTCGCCACTTGTTCTTGGAGAGGACTAATGGCTAGCCTTTTGCTCTGTGATTATGGCCCCTGTGACTTTTTTTTTTTAAAGTCCAAAGTTTAATTACAAATTGTCAAAACATCCAAGACCAATGCCCCAGTCCCATCAGACCCCCATCAGGATCCTGATGAAAGTCTGATAGGACCGAAACGCCGACCCCGGACGCTCCAGCAACTTTGTTATTTAATATTTTATTGTAACATGGGTTATACAAATAGGTATCAGCTTGGTACATTACATTTTTAAGTGCAGACATATGTGGTAGGAAAAGTGTGAACAGAAAGACAAGATGCATGTCATGACATTATTCCTGCCCATCTTTTTATAATCTGGAAACAATTGCACATTATGGTGCGGACTATGGAGGGTCATCAGGTTAACTCGCATTAAATGGGAGGGAATGAGAGTCCCGAGAGAGAGTGGAGTATATCCTGCAAAAATGAGCACTATGAAGTGATGCGATGGAGTAAGAACTTAAAATCAAAAATTAAAATTAAAAATATAACAGTTCTCTGCATGCAGTAAAATAGAGGGTGGGTGGTTTTAGGGCCATCCTCAGCACTAGCGTTAAAAGTGGATAGGTGTACTTTCCTGCGGGCTTACGGTTGCAAGCGTCCAGTGTCCTTAAGTGGTCCTGGTGTCGTGGCTCGCTTCTGTCTGGGGTAAAACGGCTGTATGTTGGCAACGTCCCAAGGTGAGGGGGTATGTTCCATGGAGGTAGTTGGGGCGTGTCCCTGTACATTCTCTATTGCTGGCAGGTTCAGAGCTTTGAGAAAGCGTCCCACTTCTGAAGCTTGTGCGAGGTAAAATCTCTTTGCGCCGTGCTGTACCAACAGCTTTCGTCCTGGTCCCCAGCGGTATCGGACTCCATTTTCCCGCAATAACTTTGTGACTGCTTGCACAGATTGTCTCCAGATCATGGTGGGTCTGGAGATATCGTTTAAAAAGGAGAGGTTTGCGCCTTCGAAGTGGAAGGTAGGTGACTCTCGGCTGCTCGACTGTAGGAGCCTTTTGCTCTGGAGTAGCTGGAAGCTCAGGAGTAGGTCTCGTGGTGCTTCGGCTGGGGCCTTAGGAGACTTGGGAATCCTGTAGTAGTGGTCGAGTTGTATAGCTTTTGCCCTGGATGGTGAGAGCATTGCGCTTAAGAGCCTTCTGAGGTAATGTGGGACCTCAGTGTCTATGATGTCTTCAGGAACTCCGCGGAGCCTTAGGTTGCGCTGCCGCTTAGAGTCCTCCAGCACAGCTATTTTTTCTTCCATGGTGAGGGTAACCTGTTTTAGTCTGTCTATATCAGCAGCCATATTGCTTTGTAGGTCTCTGGTGATGCACCCCTCGTCCCCCAGTGACTGCAGTCTGGTGGTTATAGCCCCCATATCTTGGCGGACAAGCGCAATGTCAGCCGAGAAGTAGGCCTTCATTTCAGCCAGCATGTTCTTAATGTCAGCTTTGCTGGCTGGCATGTTCTCCGTTTGCTGTGTAAGGCTGGTACCTCTGTTTGCTGGGGTCAACTCTGTGTTGGCTGATCTCTGACCGAGTATGCCACTTTCAGAGTTTATCGATAAACTCTCCTCCGAGACAGATTCTGAGTCTCCCCTTGCAGGCGCCATTTTGGCGGTCCGCGGCATCGGCGTGCAACGGAGCAGGGCTCCGATATCTTTGGTGGGGGACTCGGTTTCGTTTTTACGGAGTTTAGTTTTCTTTCCCCATCGCTTCAGGTTTGATTTGGGAGGTTTTGGGGGTGCTTTGGGTTTAGTTAGTTAATCTGGGTTTTAGTAGATCTCCTTCGGGAGCTCTCCGCATGTGCGTCCGATCAGGTCAGTGGCTAGCTCCGCCCCCCGACTTATTGGATTTTAAAACACTTTTTCCGCCCCTTTAAATCCATTGGAAAATTTGCCTCTTCCCCTCCCCCTTTTTCCTGTCCATTGTTCTCCAGCAGGGCGTTGTCCCAGGGACACTGCCAGACCAGTTGAAAGTGGCTGCTTTGTCCCTCCTCAATCTCTCATCAGCCCTTGCTATTGTTTAACCCCATGGCGATCCAACTGTATTCGTGAGATCTGAGCATTTTTTGGACATATTGAGCGCTCAGATCCAAGCTATCTGGGGATATGTTTGACATATAGGTTAAACATTGTATTAGAGAAAATTTATGCCAAACTTACGGTAATTTTCTTTTCCTGGCTATTTCTCATGGCAGCATCACTTATGGGTAGCTCCTCCCTTAGCAGTCACAGGACAGGAATTAATTAGATTAATTAATTAATTAGACTGATAGGTATAAAGAGTCCCTCCTCCCCCTACACCACAGTCCAATTATAAAGCTGAAAATAAAAATGGGCGGGAACCCTGATGCTGCCATGAGAAATAGCCAGGAAAAGAAAATTACGGTAAGTTTGGCATAAATTTTCTCTATTCCTGGCTAATCATGGCAGCATCACTTATGGGTAATACCCAAGCTCACAAAATTAGGGTGGGAATAAAATTATGATAAAACACACAGAACAAATCAATATGCTATGACTGAATTTAATATTAACGGGACAAAGAAACCGTAGACAAGACACTCTTCCCAAATGAGGTGGAAGGAGCATCCACATCAAGTTTGTAGTGTTTCATGAACGTCATCGGGGAAGACCAGGTGGCTGCCTTGCAAATGTCATCGTATGGAACCTCTGCCCAATTAGCCCAGGAAGTTGACAATGCTCTGGTTGAATGAGCCTTGATCTTCAGCGGAGGAGAGCGATCTTTATTGAGATAAGCCTTTCTGATTACAAGAGCAATCCAACGCTTTAATGTAGATAGAGAGGCTGCCTCACCTCTCCTGGCTCCTGAAGGCAAAACGAAAAGCTGGTGAGTTTTTCTGTAAGGAGCAGAACGTTCAAGGTACACAGACAGGCAGTCCATAACATCCAAACGATGCCACTTGATCTCCTCTGGTGAAGAAGGATTGGGATAGAAGGATGGCAGGACCACTTCTTGAGATAGATGGAAACGAGAGACCACTTTAGGCAGAAATGCTGGATTAGGTTTCAGGCACACCCTATTGTGGTAGAATTGGAGACAAGAAGGCAAGGTGGAGAAGGCCTTGATCTCTGAAATTCTCCTAGCGGAAGTAATTGCTACTAAGAACAATGTTTTGTAAGTTAGGAGGACAGCATCCAAATTCTCAAGAGGAACGAATAGATCCTCAGACAGGTAGTCGAGGACAAGCGGAAGGTCCCAAGGAGGGGTAGTGGATCTCGAGGGCGGTCTCAACTTGAAAGCTGCCTTGAGGAATCTGGAGATCAATGGGTCTGATGACCAAGAGGTGTTGCACAAAGCTGACAGGGCCGAAGACTGAACTTTAAGAGTGCTGATGCTAAGACCCTTATCCAGACCTTCTTGCAGGAACTCCAAGATGTCAGTGTTGCGAGGGCGTATGAAGTCAACTTGCTTGGCCGAAGCCCATTCCTGAAACACATCCCAGATTCTATGGTAGCATGAAGACGTAGAAGCCTTCCTTGAGTGTAAGAGAGTATTGACCACTGCTTCTGAAAGGCCTAATTGTTGAAGTCTTTCTTTTTCAAGACCCACACCCCCAATTTGAGGCGTTCCGGATGAGGATGGGATATTGGACCCTGTGTTAGCAGATCCTTCAATATAGGCAGGGGCCGAGGCTGTTCCTGGCTCAGCGTTGACAGTAGGGGAAACCACGGCCTTCGAGGCCAAATCGGGATTACGGCAATAACGGTTTTTCCTTCTGCCCAAACTTTTCTCAGGAATCTGGGTATCATGGGTAGGGGAGGGAACGCATACCCCAGATCGAACGACCAAGGAAGAGATAGAGCATCCTGGCCCAGTGCCTGACTCTCTGGGTGGAGGGAGTAGTAATTCTCCACCTGGCGATTCCTGAACGAGGCCATCAGGTCGATCTGGGGCATGCCCCACCGACGGGTGATCCAAGCGAAAACTGACTGGTGAAGTTTCTATTCTCCCGGGAGAATTTCCGACCTGCTGAGAAAATCCGCCGCTACGTTCTCCGAGCCTGGAAGATAGATAGCCTTCAGTCCCTGGAGATAGGTCATGGCCATCACCATTAGAGGAGCCAGCTCTCTTAAGAGCTGCTTGCTCCTTGTGCCTCCCTGGTTGTTTATATAAGAGGCCACCGCTCGGTTGTCCGTCTTGATCAACACCCAGGAACTCCTGATCTCTGGAAGGAACACTTGAATGGCCTTGGAAACAGCTCGCAGTTCTCTCAGGTTCGAGTGGAGCCGACTTTCTTCTCGAGTCCACCACCCCTGAGTCCATGAGGAATCGAGGTGGGCACCCCAACCAGAAGAACTGGCATCCGTCGTAATGACGGTCCACGGAGGTTCTTCTAAAGGAAAACCCTTTGCTAGGTTCTTCCCGTTCCTCCACCAGTCCAACTCTCTTCTTATTGGCAGGGGCAGAGAAATTTCCTGATCCCAATCCGTTTTTTCTCTGTCGAACTGGAGAAGAAAACAACTCTGTACCGGTCGAAACTTCCATTGGGCCCACTTCACCAAACCTATCGTAGATGTCAAAGATCCCAGGAGACTCATGACTTCCCTTGCCGAGGCCTTCTCGAGAACCTGGAGCTTCTTGATCTTGTCTTGTAGCTTCAGGACCCTCTCCGGAGACAAAAACACATGAGCATAAATGGTATTTATCACTGCTCCGAGGAACACGATGGTCTGAGACGGAATCAGGGAGCTTTTCTCTATGTTGAGAAGCCACCCGTGATCTTGCAGGATGTTCATTGCCATTAATGTATGATGCTCCACTATTCCCTGCGAAGGCCCTACGATGAGTATGTCGTCCAGGTAATGGAATATCTCGATACCTCTCATCCTTATGACGGCAATCAGAGAGACAAGGACCTTCGAGAAAGTCCTTGGCGCTAAGCTGAGACCAAACGGAAGTCCTCGGAATTGGAAATGTCTTCCTAAGGCCCAGAATCGAAGGAACTGCATGTGGTTGCTGTTTACAGGGATTTGGTAGTAGGCGTCTTTTAAATCTATGGAGGTCATCCAATCTCCTGGTTTTACGCACTTTAGGATAGTCTGTAAGGATTCCATTTTGAATGTCCTTACGTCTAGAAAGGCGTTCACTCCTTTTAGGTGAAGTCTTTCTTTTTCATTCAGGATGAGACGCCACTTTCCCTGGGGCTTTGGGGCCAAAAACACAGTGGAATACATCCCCTGGAATCTTTCGTGAGAAGGGACTTCCTCCAACACCTTCTGTCCCAACAGAGTGGAAATGCAAGTCCTCATGGCCCTTCGTTTGACACCTTCTGACACTTTTGATTTTCTGAAATGGGCAGCACGTGGACGAGAGGAAAATTCTATCCTGTAGCCTTCTTTTATGATTGAGGTGACCCACTCGTCTGTGACATTTGCGGCCCACACCGGGTAAAAGAACTGCAGTCTTCCACCCACCGTACCCGGATGGGCCCGAGGACCTTCAGAAGGTCTTCCCGGAGGTCCTGGCACCTCTACCTCTGGAAGCCTTATTGGAAGAGGAGTGAGAGAAGGACTTCCACGAAGAGTTCCTGGAATACTCCCTTCCGGGCTTGTAGCTTCTACTGTCCCGAAAGGACCGATCCTTAAATCGCCTGGTTTTCCAGGAGGAGGAAAAACCCTTTCTGCTGACTTGTGGAAGAAACGCTTTTTTCCCATCAGCCGCTTTCTGAATGGCATCCTCCAGGATCTTACCAAACAGGAGGTCCCCTTGGAACGGTAGACCACACAAGGACGCTTTGGAGGCATAGTCCGCCCCCCAGGAATGAAGCCATAAAGCCCTTCTGGAGGCCACCGATAGGGCCATACCTTTGGCAATCATGCGAGTGATGTCCAGGGAGGCTTCAGAGCAAAATTCAGTGGCAAGGCACAAATCCTTGAGACTTCCCAGGAGATGTTCTCTACGGACACCTTGGTCAATATCTTCCTCCAAATTAGCGAGCCAAACTCGCAAGGCCTGGAGAGAGTGGTCAGCGCCACTGCCGGATGAAGGGCGGAGCCTAGCGCCAGGTAGGCTTTAATCAGGTCACCATCCATACGCTTTTCCATAGGTTCTCTTAAGTATGCCATGGAGTCTATAGGAAGCGTGGTCTTTTTAGCCATATGGATCACTGCGGCATCAATCTTGGGAACCGAATTCCAAAGGCAGCAGTCCACGGCAGAATAAGGATAAGTCCTAGTGAATTTGTTTTTCAAGGTGGACTTCCTCTCCGGCTTATTCCACTCCTGAAGGATCATGTCCTTTATAGAGGAATGCACAGGGAACGTCGGTCTATTAGGTTTCAGATCCTCAAAAAACCTGTCAGCCTCTTTCAATTCAGACTTTTCTTCCGTGAGGCTAAGAGTGTCTCTGAGGAGGTTAATAAGCCGATCTACAGATTTAGAGTCCAGAGACCTGGAGGCATAGTCCGCCTCCTCCTCCCCCTCATCAGAGACCTCCCACAGGTCCGGATCCTCCTCAGAGCTGGAAGACTGAGGTTCCGCTCTGCGTCTCTTAGGAGGGCCACCACATCCCGTGGTAGACTTAAAGCCCTCAGCAATTGCACGGGAAATCCAGAGCTTAAGATCATCCTGCGGTGAAGGCTTACTGGGGACATTGGCCGCTTCCGACAAGCATTCCCTGCAGAGGTTCCTTCCAGGCGGAGCAGGTGATGAGCAATTAATGCATTTATTGGACTTTTCCCTTGATTTCCTCGCTGGGGAATCCAGATGCTTGCTGGGGCTGAAATAAAGCCATATATGACATATATTACAGGCTTAGTTAGGCACTCTTTTTAACAACCCCCCCCAATAGAAAAAATTGAATGGCTCACCTATGTTTTCTAGAGAGGGATCTTGCAGAGGCAGAGGGGGAATCCATACTACAAGGAAGAACCAAAGGGAAATTCAACACACAATCCTACCAAAAGGTCAGAGCAGACTGACCAGCAAGAGAGATTAAAACAACCTCAAACAAGAAATATCAGGAATCCTACCTTATAATGACACAAAGACCTCCAGGCAGCCAAGAAACAGCAAAGGGCGAACTGCAGGGGAGTCAGGAACGAGATCGCCGAACAGCTGATGCAGCGCACGATCAGACAGTCAGAATCTGCCTGTTTAAATAGAGCCGGGGAAACCATCCGGTCCGCGCATGCGCAGACCGCTGGAACGCACGCCGTGCGTTCCAAACGCTCGCGGCCACGGAAATCACTTCCGGGTTCGCCGGATCCGGCCGCGAGCACCAGCCTGTCTGCTGAAACGCAAACTGTCCCAGCCTGCGACGCCCAAACCCCCAGGAAGCCCCAGACAGTCGGGGAATAGCCCCATGGGCCAGAAGGCATAGCCTGGAACCGGACAACACACCAAGCCACAGGTAGGAGCACTCCAGGGCCCCACAGTATGGATCCCAAGAACTGCCAGAAATAGGTGCGGGGGGGGGATATTTTGGACCCCAATTAAGAGGGGCAAGCTGATAACAAGGGGAATTTTTAAGGAAGACCAACCCCATCAGGCAAATAGAAATCCAGTGTCTCCCTCAGAACACCTAAATCCCACGTAGCGGTTCAGTACTTACACAGAACCTGACCCAGTTAGTCCTGCCCATGCAGGCTGTTTACTGGGGCCTTCAAATGAAGAGAGGCTGAACTTCATTCGGAACGAACCCACGACAAACGCAGGAAGGTGGCCATAAAAGAAAAAGTTAAAAGTCCTGTAGAACTTGCTAAGGACAGGAACTACCCCCGAGACTATTCAAAGACCTGTTGTCATCGGTGCCAAGGTTGGGGACACATAATCAAAAATTGTCCGTTAGGACCTTCTGCTCTAACCTGGAGGCGCCCCACACCCGTAGCGGATTACTGCACCCCCACACAGCATGGCTGTTCATTGTGTGGAAACTGACATTGGCACCGAGGAATGTCTGGGGATTTTGTACGAGGCAGACCCCATCCAAGCTGCATCCCAGACAACCGGCAACAGCATCGGCAAGAGGTCCGAGTAAATGGACAAGTAGCCCAAGGATTACGGGACACAGGTGCTACACCATCACTCTGGTCCAGCGACACTTGGTCAAGCCAGAGAATTGCTCCAACCACAATGTTGCGGTAAGAGTCGCCGTAGGAGCTGTATTCCGCCACCCTACTACCCGTCCACCTGAATTGGGGAGCTGGATAAGGCATGGCCACCATAGGGATCATGGACAACATAGCTGCCGAAGTCCTATTGGGAAATGATATCGGCCCTTGACTTCAGGCTATTTACCTACTCCAGCCACTACAGCCTGTCCAGTGACTACCCGTTCACAGGCTCACACCACGGAAAGCCGTTCACCAGGCTAGGAGACCCAGGTAAGAACCAACCGACCATTACCCTGACAGTAGCTGAGAAGCCCATTGTTTGGGATACTCCCAAGGAGTTTGGGAGGGAGACCAGAGAGGACCCATCCCTACAGAAATATAGAGAAAAGGCAGATGAGCATGAAAGATTTCTCTGGGATAACTATAGTGTAACGGCACCCCGGGTATAGAAGGGGATAACCCCGCAAAGCTGTTCCCTTTCCTGAATACAAAGTCAGCTACCGAGCACTCCTAAGCGCCGAACAGGAAACACACGAATAATCCCCCCAAGTACGAGACGAGGCTCTGTATTGAGGGTCAATCAGGATCTGTTTAATGTGGGCTACATGCCAGCCTTTTATGCAGGTCTTCCAGCAAGGGACACTCCCATAGGGACCTTGTGGAAGACTGAGACAGTTTTTTAAAGCAACCAATCACATACATTTACAGTAATAAACACTCCCACATGAACATTACAACTCCTCCTCTCTATCCTGGAGATAATTGGGTTAAGTGCAGAAGTAACTCAATTATCTCCAGGGATAGAGAATATCCTCCATTTTATATGAACAGTAAAAACACATAAAAATATATATTTCCAAATATACCGAACAGAACCCACACATTCAACGTATCCCCAGACAGCTTAGATCTGAGCGCTCAATATAACCGAATAACGCTCAGATCCCATACATGTAGTTCAATCGCCATGGAGCTTAAGTCTTGTACAGGGTGCTTTCGACAAAACGAATGAGCTCCATGGGATGGCTATCTGGGTAGTTCTATTCGTGCATTGTCAATTTAAAGAACGGCACGCCGTTCGTATGAACCTTGAACAGAATGATGAAGGGTCGGTGATTTCAGCGGGGTTCGTGGGAAGTAGTATCCAAAATTAGTTCCACGAGTTTGTCGACGAACACCGCTGGGCGTTCGACTGTCCAAGATGGTCGCCGCTACGTGTTCGATTATTCGAATGATGACCACCCAGCCGACCGTTCGGGAGTTGGAAGTGTTTGCGGTTAACCACAATGTTAATGAGGGCAGAAAGAGTAACGAGCAGCACACTTCCCTGCTGGGCAGCCTGCTGTTCAGTAGTTCATTCATATTTAGGTGAATGAACGTAGACAATTGGTAGTACCTAGGAAATACCGGTTGGAGCTTCTCCGGATCGGGCACGACATCCCTTTGGCAGGACATCTGGGTGGGAATCGCATGACCTACCGAGTTACCCAGACCTTCTTCTGGCCAGGGATCTCCAAGGACGTGTGATGATACTGTCGTACGTGCGATGTCTGCCAACGGGTACGGAAAAGAGGGAATCATTCCAAAGCCCAGCTGCTACCCATGCCAATCATCAACGAACCATTCAGCAGGGTAACAGTCGATCTAGTAGGACCACTACCTAACCCCAGTCCATCCGGTAAGAAATACATTCATACCGTGGTGGACTACGCTACCCGGAAGCCGTTGCTTTGTCGAATATCCAGGCCGACACTGTTGCCAGTGCCTTGGTCGGGGTTTTCAACCCCTACTCAGCTCACCATACCAACCCCAGACTTAGTCTTTGTGAGCGTTTCAATGGTACCCTAAAACAGTTGCTGCAGACCTTCACAGATGAGTACAGAGACAGGGAGCGATTTCTGCTGCACCTCTTGTTTGCGTATCGAGAGGTGCCCCAGGAATCAACTGGGTTTTCCCACTTTGAACTACTCTATGGGAGGAGAGTGCGAGGACCCCTCGATCTCATTTGCGAGAACTGGGAGGGGGGAACGGAACACGAAGGGGTCCCCCTCGTGCCATATGTTCTGGAACTTCGGGACCGCATGGAGCAGTTAGCCCGGATGGCAAGGGACAACCTTCATGCGGCCCAGAGGCGACAGGTACAATCGGGGCGCCCGCCAGAGATCGTTCCAGGTGGGACAAAAAGTCCTGGTGCTTAGGCCAGTCAAAAGGAATAAGGTCCAAGCATCACAAGGTGGTAGCACAGATCTGTGATACCACCTATGTAATCGCCAGTAGTGCTGACGAAAGGATACTGAAGTACTTTCACGTAAACCTGTTAAAAGGGTATCACGAAGACCCCGATAGTCTTGCTATTCCGGACTTGTTAACCAACCCTTCCCAAGGGGACCTTCTTAGTCTGGTAAAACTAGGGGAGCGACTAAACCCCGCGCAGAAGGGCCAACTCCGACAATTGTTAGAGGAAAAGTGTGGCGGAACCAGCCCCGCCACTTGTGCCTGGAGAGGACTGCTTGCCAGCCTCTTGCCAAGTGATTATGGTCCCGGGAAGATTTGGCCCTTTAAGTACAATATTCGGGCATATTGGATTTGTATGGTGCTGCTAGCCCTTTAAGAACCATTTTGGGGCATGGAGAAAATTTGGGACAATGCCCATTTAAATCTGTGTCCCCAGACCTATTTGGGACAAGGTACCTTTAAGACTGTGTCCCCAGACTTTGGAAATAACTTTTAAATGGTTTTTCCCCTTATGGTTCGGTAATTAAGGGTTACCGAGCCATTCACTGCACAGGCGGACCACCCAGAACTGGAAGTGTGCAGGCAATTTACCTCCCAGACTGGGAGCCTGCTGTAGGTAAATTGCCGAACGCTGGGTGGCCGCAGTTCGTGCAAACCAACACGTGGCGGCTGCCATCTTTTTTCATTCAATGCGGTCAGCGGTGTGTGGAGCCAAATTCATGGAACTGAAATCAGCTACACAGTTCCGCGAACACCGCTGAGCCTTACCTTCTCCCACAATGATTTTGCAGCCGCAGAGACTAAGTCCCGTTCGAAGATTCGAACGCACGTTCGAATGGGACTTAGTCATTTTTTCAGCCTGAAATAGACCGACCGCACAGCCCAAATCTATGGAACTGTTTTGGGCATGAAAATGTGCTTGCGGTCGGTCATAAAGGCTAACTTTTTAATCCCTGGATGGAATTGGCTGAATTTTGACTATGTTTACAATTAAAGTGTGCCGAGTTTGCATATGTGATTTTTATGTTTGTGGCATGTATATTTTGGAAGTTATTAATATGTTGCATAAACTGTATTTCTCTGCCTGTGATAATTATATTACCCATTGTGTTCGGTAATCATATAACAGGCAGAGGGGAGGATTTTGTGTGGGAGTGTCTGTGTGTATTGTACGGATTGATTGGTTGTATTTCAAAACCCTGTGGGCAGTACTATGTTTGTGGATTGTGAATAAAAGAGGCTGTATGTGCCAGTACAGTCAGTTCTGCTTGACCTCAACACGAAGTGTCGTCTCGTTATTGGGGGAATTGGATTGTATGCCGATTGCCAGGAGTGTAAGCTGATTGTATGCTTTTCCTGTTCAACGGTTTATAGCATTCATATGCTTGAGAGCATTCGTATGCTTCTCCGGCTCGGTGGTTGTGGTGTCTGCTGCAGTGCTTGGAGTCCTCAGGAAGAGCTAGAAGCATCCTTCAATGGAGGTACCCATTTTCCCAAGAACCTGGGTACACCACCCTAGCTACTCACCGCGTAGAACTCCCTGGACAAACCACGCTCAGACAACCGCCATACCGCATTCCTGAGGCAGTTAAGTAAGGGATGAGAAAAGAGATCCAAAATATGCTTAAGCTAGATGTTATTGAGCCCTCAGACAGCCCTTGGGCTTCACCTGTAGTATTGGTACCCAAAAGGGATGGGACCACACGGTTCTGCCTGGATTTTAGACAACTTTATGACCGGACAGTGACCGATGCCTACCCGATGCACCAGGTAGATGAACTCCTAGATCGTATCGCCAGAGGATGGTATCTGACCACCATCGATCTGTGCAAGGGCTATTGGCAGATTCCCCTGGCCGAGGAGGCTATCCCCAAGTCGGTGTTTGTCACCCCGTTTGGCCTATACCAATTTAAGGTTATGCCATTCGGGATGAAAAACTCCCCAGCCACATTCCAGCGTTTGGTGGATAGACTCCTTGATGACTTCCAGGACTTCGTTTGTGCGTACCTGGATGACATAGCGATATATAGCGAGTCATGGGGAGAACACTTAGTACATGTAGGGGCCATATTAGATCAGATTCGGGCCGCGGGCCTGACCCTGAAACCTGATAAATGCCATCTGGGCATGGCAGAAGTCCAGTATTTTGGACACCGGGTAGGGTGTGGGAAGCAGCGACCAGAACCTGCAAAAATTGAGGCAGTCGCCAACTGGCCCACACCCTGCACCAAGACTCAAGTGCTGGCCTTCCTGGGGACAGCAGGGTACTATAGACGGTTCGTACCCGACTACAGCACTATCGCCAAGCCTCCGACTGACTTGACTAAGAAAAGCCTACCCCGACTGGACCTGTGGTCTCACACCTGTGAAATAGCATTCCAAGTCCTAAAACATGCTTTGATTCATGCTCCTGTATTGGCTGCCCCAGTCCCTAACAAACGTTTTGTTGTCCACACAGACGCTTCCATGTACGGAGTGGGGGTAGTTCTGAGCCAGATTGGAGAAGATGGAGGGGAGCACCCGTACCAGCTAAATTCATGGTACTATTCTGTGCAGGAGCCTCGTGTGCGACCGAGCAGAAATGGGACTTCCATCTATCTACTGAACCCCTGAACCGTTTCGTATGATTTTTTAATATGTTGTTCCTCTAACTATGGACTATCAGAAAATATATGTTTTATTGGATTTCTGAAAATGTGTAAAAAAAAATATTCTTTCGTTTGGAGATAGTTGAGTTGATACAGTAATTAACTCAATTATCTCCTAAGCAGAGGGGAGGAATTTTGTGTAATGAATGGAAGGGTTTCATTATGTGACTTTATGTTTATTGGCGGTTCACTGTATTTCCTAGTGCCCAACAAGGTCCAAAGTTTCATAAAAGGCCAGCCTGGCCCATTAAAGCTTCGGATCTGCTTAACCCTCACCACGTAGCCTTGTCTCGTGCTTGTAGGGAACCTGCTTCACAGCTAATCACTAGCTCTTGTAAGAGCTCTATTACACCTCCAATTACTGGTTCAGCTGAGAAGACATCTGGAGAATATTGCAGCACAGCTCCTCTCAAGGGAAAATGACATCTCTAACGGCATACACCCCTCTGATACTCAGGGTGGCCGTTACAACCTGCTCATTGGGAACTGCGCCAGTCCTGCCTGATATACTAGAGATCGCGCACTAATATGGACATTTTAACAGAGGTCCTATCAAACCATGTAGAAAAGAAGGTCTGGGCACCTTTCATCTTTAGACTTTATTAAGGATCAGAAAGACAATGTTTAGGATCACAAGCCTTTCATAGCACCAATCATTACATATACTTATAGTCAAACAATGACTCGTTAGTGAGGACCTCAAGAACGCTCTGAGAGACACACACAGTGAGGACCTCAAGAACGCTCTGAGAGACACACACAGTGAGGACAAGAACGCTCTGAGAGACACACACAGTGAGGACAAGAACGCTCTGAGAGACACACACAGTGAGGACAAGAACGCTCTGAGAGACACACACAGTGAGGACAAGAACGCTCTGAGAGACACACACAGTGAGGACAAGAACGCTCTGAGAGACACACACAGTGAGGACAAGAACGCTCTGAGAGACACACACAGTGAGGACAAGAACGCTCTGAGAGACACACACAGTGAGGACAAAAACGCTCTGAGAGACACACACAGTGAGGACAAGAACGCTCTGAGAGACACACACAGTGAGGACAAGAACGCTCTGAGAGACACACACAGTGAGGACAAGAACGCTCTGAGAGACACACACAGTGAGGACAAGAACGCTCTGAGAGACACACACAGTGAGGACAAGAACGCTCTGAGAGACACACACAGTGAGGACACGAACGCTCTGAGAGACACACACAGTGAGGACACGAACGCTCTGAGAGACACACACAGTGAGGACACGAACGCTCTGAGAGACACACACAGTGAGGACACGAACGCTCTGAGAGACACACACAGTGAGGACAAGAACGCTCTGAGAGACACACACAGTGAGGACAAGAACGCTCTGAGAGACACACACAGTGAGGACAAGAACGCTCTGAGAGACACACACAGTGAGGACAAGAACGCTCTGAGAGACACACACAGTGAGGACAAGAACGCTCTGAGAGACACACACAGTGAGGACACGAACGCTCTGAGAGACACACACAGTGAGGACAAGAACGCTCTGAGAGAGACACACAGTGAGGACACGAACGCTCTGAGAGACACACACAGTGAGGACACGAACGCTCTGAGAGACACACAGTGAGGACACGAACGCTCTGAGAGACACACACAGTGAGGACAAGAACGCTCTGAGAGACACACACAGTGAGGACACGAACGCTCTGAAAGTCACACACAGTGAGGACACGAACGCTCTGAGAGACACACACAGTGAGGACAAGAACGCTCTGAGAGACACAAACAGTGAGGACAAGAACGCTCTGAGAGACACACACAGTGAGGACAAGAACGCTCTGAGAGACACACACAGTGAGGAAAAGAACGCTCTGAGAGACACACACAGTGAGGACAAGAACGCTCTGAGAGACTCACACAGTGATCACACGAACGCTCTGAGAGACACACACAGTGAGGACAAGAACGCTCTGAGAGACACACAGTGAGGACAAGAACGCTCTGAGAGACACACAGTGAGGACAAGAACGCTCTGAGAGACACACAGTGAGGACAAGAACGCTCTGAGAGACACACAGTGAGGACAAGAACGCTCTGAGAGACACACAGTGAGGACAAGAACGCTCTGAGAGACACACAGTGAGGACAAGAACGCTCTGAGAGACACACACAGTGAGGACAAGAACGCTCTGAGAGACACACAGTGAGGACAAGAACACAGAGACACACAGTGAGGACAAGAACGCTCTGAGAGACACACAGTGAGGACAAGAACGCTCTGAGAGACACACAGTGAGGACAAGAACGCTCTGAGAGACACAGTGAGGACAAGAACACTCTGAGAGACACACACAGTGAGGACAAGAACGCTCTGAGAGAAACACAGTGAGGACACGAACGCTCTGAGACACACACAGTGAAGACAAGAATGCTCTGAGAGACACACACAGTGAGGACAAGACATACATTTAAATACCAAGTTGCAAAAGCCAGTTGTGGTTTGCTTTATCGCTCTTTCCTGCCATTAACAGTACTGACCAGAAAGCCAGGAATGGCTGGAGAGGTCTCCTCAGTCAGACTGTACGGAATGTCAAGGATTTTAATGTTCAGTGAGCCTACGTGGGAAGAACTAAAGCAGCATTGGGTAATACCTTTCAGAGCATCAGCACGGCCGGGCGAGAAGTATTCGCTGGTGATCCCAGTCTGTTTGTTATGGTGCTTCAGGTGCAACTTGTCCTGTCTGTGTTCGAACCAGTCTTTGATCTCCACCTCTTGAGAACCTATGAGAAGGAGCAGCAATAAAACCTAGGCCAATAGCATCGGTCTCCTTGTTGACATCTCACCTGCAAAACTTACAATTTGTGTCCAGATAAAGAGTTAGACGGGAAACCTGTCCATTCTTCTCCATGAACGGGGCCCACTTCTCAAGCTTTGCTTTCCTGTATTGCAGTACTTTCTTACCCTGGGGACAGCGAGTCTCAAACTCTGGGTGAAAAGCAGCAGATTAAGGAGCATCAGAAACCGGCTTTATTAACTACACACAATAAGCAGAGCCCGGTTAGTTCATAATGATACCAAGTGCCGAGATCAATTTAATTATCCATCAATATTACATGAGGCGGTATATAGAGGGTAGAGGAATATGGAGGTGTATGATGGTATAGGGCAGTATATAGAGGGATATGAAGGTGTATGATGGTATAGGGCGGTATATAGAGGGATATGGAGGTGTATGATGGTATATAGAGGGATATGGAGGTGTATGATGGTATAGGGCAGTATATAGAGGGATATGGAGGTGCATGATGGAATAGGGCAGTATATAGAGGAATATGGAGGTGTATGGTGGTATAAGGCGGTATATAGAGGGATATGGAGGTGTATGATAGCATATAGAGGGATATGGAGGTGTATGATGGTGTAGGGCGGTATATAGAGGTATTTGGAGGTGTATGATGGTATATAGAGTAATATGGAGGTGTATGATGGTATATAGAGGGATATGGAGGTGTATGATGGTATATAGAGGTGTATGATGGTATAGGGTGTTATATAGAGGAATATGGAGGTGTATGATGGAATAGGGCGGTATATAGAGGGATAAGGAGGTGTATGATGGTATAGGGCAGTATATAGAGGGATAAGGAGGTGTATGATGGTATAGGGCGGTATATAGACGATATGGAGGTGTATGAAGGTATAGGGCAGTATATGGAGGGAAATGGAGGAGTATGACGGTAGAGGGCGGTATATAGAGGGAAATGGAGGAGTATGACGGTAGAGGGCAGTATATAGAGGGATATGGAGGTGTATGATGGTATATAGAGGGATATGGAGGTGTATGATGGTATAGGGCGGTATATAGAGGGATATGGAGGTGTATGATGGTATAGGGCAGTATATAGAGGAATATGGATGTGTATGATGGTATAGGGCGGTATATAGAGGGATATGGAGCTGTATGATGGTATAGGGCGGTATATAGAGGGATATGGTGGTGTATGATGGAATAGGGCAGTATATAGAGGGATATGGTGGTGTATGATGGAATAGGGCAGTATATAGAGGGTTATGATGGTATAGGGCGGTATATAGAGGGATATGGAGGTGTATGATGGTATAGGGAGGTATATAGAGGAATATGGAGGTGTAGGACAGTATAAAGCGGTATATAGAGGGATATGGTGGTGTATGATGGAATAGGGCGGTATATAGAGATATATAGAGCGATATCGACGTGTAGGATTGTATAGGGTAGTATATAGAGGGATATGGAGGTGTGTGATGGTATAGGGCAGTATATTGAGGGATATGGAGGTGTATAATGGTATAGGGCGGTATATAGAGGGATATGAAGGAGTATGACGGTATAGGGCGGTATATAGAGGGATATGGAGGTGTGTGATGGTATAGGGCAGTATATTGAGGGATATGGAGGTGTATAATGGTATAGGGCGGTATATAGAGGGATATGAAGGAGTATGACGGTATAGGGCGGTATATAGAGGGATATGGAGGTGTGTGATGGTATAGGCCGGTATATAGAGGCATATGGAGGTGTATGAAGGTATAGGGCAGTATATAGAGGGATATGGAGGTGTATGAAGGTATAGGGCAGTAAATAAAGTAATAATGCGTTTTTTGAATGTGTAGAGAGTATTAGAGATAAATGAAGAATATGGAGAAAATGTCGTAGAAAATAAAAAGATAAAAATACGTGTGAAAATGCTACAGAGTGCACAAAACAAACCTTTCGGGGTTATCACAATGGGCAAAACCCAAGATGGCAGCATCTCTGGCATGGGACTTCCATCTTGATCCTGCAGGAAAGCAGTACACAATCAATGTAGACAATAGGCAGATTGGCCTAGTGTGGCCACAGATCGGCCGTGGCATAGTGTGGCCACAGATCGGCCATAGCATCCTTCTGTCTATACACACACCATGTTGATGAGATTTGGGCTTACCACATCATTTCCATCCTCCTCATCCTCCGCGTCAGGAATCAGCAGCTGTGGTTTGGAGCTTCCCTGCAGGAAGAATTCCCAGCACGCAGGGTCTCCCAAATCGAAGGTCATGTCCTGTGGATAGAAGTACCCAAGGTCTAATCACTTCAACATCTAACATTCACTATTCCCATAATCTCCGTCCATTCATATCGGCAGCTCTGGATTACAGGACAAAACCACCCATTGTTGGAGCACAGAGTATTCCTTCTCGTGCTATTAGAACATATATCTCTCATACAGCCGTCATCCTTTTTTACACAATGCCCACTCAGTACTCCTATCCAGTTACCAACAATACCCACTCAGTACTCCTATCCAGTTACCAACAATACCCACTCAGTACTCCCGTCATGTTGCCCACAATACCTACTCAGTACTCCTGTCCTGTTGCCAACAATACCCATTTGGTACTCCTGTCCCACCAAAACTACATCCAATCTGGAGATCTACTAAAAGGAATGACATAATGGAATGCCCATAGAGAATAATGGAAACAAAATATTTGAGACAAAAGTATTAGACATATGAAATCAATATTTAGGTGTTTTTGGAGGGGCCTGCTGGCCAGCCTCTTGCCTCAGGACTATGGGCCCTGCAACATACCTTGCCCAATGCACTTTAAAATGCTCTGTTCATGTGAGTTATGTACTTTTGTACTCCACACAGAGAGACCGACCATTAGCCCTGATTCTCTGGAACGGTTTTGGGCATAGGTGCATGTGCACGGTCGGTCAAAAATAAGACTTCCAGGAAATTCCTGAACTGATCTGGGTAATTTTTGGATATGTTGGTCACCCAGAACAAGGCTATCAGGGGATGTAACTTTTGTGGGGGGTTTGTGTGTTTTAAGGCATTTTGGAGGGTTTGTAAAATTTATGTTTTTTTCTGTGCTTGGAGATAAATGGATTAGATGAGTACAGTTCCTGATCCAATTATCTCCCAGGCACACAGGAGGGTTTATCTGATTTTGTATGGGAGTGTCCTGGACCTTAGAGCCAATGTGATTGTGTATTTGTTTTTACTGTGGTTTACTCTCAGGTCCAGGGGGGCGTGCCCCTTGCATGGGGACTGTCATAAAAGGCCAGTTGTGGCTCAAATTAAGCGGAGATTCGTTTTACCCTTCATGAAGTCTAGGCTCATGTTTGGGGGATTCGAGAGCTATATTCACTCTGGGGATTGCTATAATCACTATACTCCCTTGGATCACAACACTTGCTCTTATAAGAGCAGCCTGCTTCGCTCTCTGGACTAGGAGATGTCTACCCACTGGAAGCTGGATCCTGGTCTTGGGTCCAGGGTGGGTGGAAGACAGCAAGACCCCAATCAAGCTGCGGCGGTTTGTGGAGTTTGCGGTGGTTATGGTGTTCCAGTGCAGTGCTTATGGTGTTCGCAAGTACCTGGAAGCAGCGATTGACAGAGGTACCCGGTCGGGGTGCCAGGCGGTCCGTCACAGATGGGTTCTTGCGAATGAACTATCTTGCAAGTATTTAAAGCTACAGTCTATTTAAAGGGATATGCACCTCAAAAAATTAGTTTTTTGCCTTTGTTCTTCATGGGATATACTTTTATCCATCAGGACCTCCAATACAGATTTAGATTCCTCTATCTTTGAGAAAAGGTCAAGATCTAAGAGTAATAGGCAAGCCATTTAGTTATACATCCTCTTCCTCTTTTTTAACGAAGGTCTATAAACAGAAGAGAGCAGTATACTCATATTTCCCTTTCTCTATAGCTCAATGGGGAAGAAATCTAGAGTTTCAAAAGGGAGAGCATTTATGTTAAGCGTGCGACTCCAAAGCTACAAAAGGGAAGTATCTCTGGGCAGCCTGCATGAAAGAAACAGCTGGCCTTTCAAATCCTTCTCCTGACATCATGGACTTCATCAAAAGATGTCCCAGCCCAGGGTATAAAATGAGGCCAGTAAAGGACGCAAAAGACCAGATACCTATATCCTGCTTGGTCCAAGCACGGTTCCTTTGATTCTGATATGGAAGTGGAATCTCTTCAAGAGGCCTTTTCTTCAGAAGAAGAAGTACAGCCCTCTCCTGACTCACTAGACCTGACCAGTGTGGATCACCTCATCTTCAGAATGTGCAGATACCTGAACTTGAACTTGAGACAGTTACAGATCTCATCCGAGATGAATGGACTAAGACTTATAGAAAGCATTTCTCGTTTATACCCTTTTGATGCCTCAGATGCTGCAGCATGGGATTCTGTCTCCATGGTAGACGCAGCTATAGTAAGATTGGCTAACATACTACTTTACCAGTTGTTAATGCTGGTTCTTTGTGAGACTCCATGGACCACTGAATGGACCTGGATATGACTAAAGCCTATGTTTTAGCAGGCACCATGCTTAATCCAGCTATAGCCCTTACTTCTGTGTCTCGTGTTCTCAAGCTATGGATAGAGAACATTGAAGAGGAACTTAAGGATAATCTTCAGGTTATTAAACTGACTGTGGACATTACATCTGAAGCCTCTGTCAACATGGTCAGGGCTCTAGCCAGGAATATAGTCCTCTCAGTATCCGCCAGAAGGGCTCTCTAGCTAAGATCATGGACTGCAGATGCATCATCTAAATACAGCTTTTGTTCCATTCCCTTTCAAGGGGAAATGCACTTTCGTGAGCAATTGGATGATTGTATCAAGAGAGCAGCAGATGGAAAGAAATATTTTTTGCCTTCAGGGATAGAAGATCTACAGAGGGATCTTCCTTTTGAGACAACATAGCCTACTGGCCCAGCAGAGAATATAGGAGATACCAGCCTTGGAGAGAGGCCGTTCATCTTTCAGAGGTAACAAGTCTAGAGGATCAGCACCAGCAAAGAGCTCCAGATCTTTTGGATGGTATAATCTCCCAGCCTCGAGGAGTAGTCTGCTTCAATTCCATCAAGTCTTGGAGGAATCTCTCCAAGACAGATAGATTCTAAACATTGTGTCAAGGGGATATATTCTAAAGTTCAACAATGCTCCTCCAAGTCGCAGCTTTCAGATCACAAAGTGGTCAGGGAACAAAGAATTTTTAAAAAAATTTTTTTTAAAGACGCTCTCAAAAACTTTATAGCTACCCTTCAAGCAGAGAAAGTAATTGTAAAGGTTAAAAAAAAAGGAACTTTTGGTTTCTATTCTCACCTGTTACTGACTAAAAAAAGCATTCACATTTTGGAGACCTATTCTGGACCTACACAGACTGAACAAATTTCTGTGAATCAAAATTATGTCAGACATCAGAAGTTCCTGATATTTGCTGTGGAAGAAGGGCATTTACATTCTCCAAAGTAATTTTCATCCTAATTGCAAAACTGAGAGAAAACATGCAATATACCATTATTTAGATGACATACTGATTCTTGCAGACGACAAAGTCTCCCCTGTTACATGGACATTTTTGCATAGTAACCCTTCCAAAATATGGTTGGAAGACCAATGCTTCCAGAAGTCAGCTGTTTCCTACACAGAGAATTACCTATTTCTTCTAATCATCTCAAAGCAAAGTACACCTTTCGCTGGACAGAGGGAGGCATCTTTAGTAAAAAAAAATGTAAAAAAATATTGTCGGCCAGTGTGACAATAACAACAGAGAACATCATGAGCGTACTGATGAGCTGGAGAAGGTTGCCAGATTTGATCTGTTTCAGGAAATTCTTCTGCAAAGGCCTCATCCTCCAGTGGGCCCATCTTGTCAGACCGATGGTTGAAGACATGGAACCCCTGAAACAGTTAGAATCTGTCAACCTTCTCAAGCTCATCAGGATTCCTCTCAAGATAGGTCATTCCCTTCTGCGGGGACTGCTTGACAAGAACTTTTACAGGGGATTTCCACTAGGAGAAGCTCCATGGATCATCCTAACAATGGACACTGGGGATGAGGAGCTTATCAAAAGGATCAAATAGCCCATGAGAATGGAAAGCTTCAGCCACAGACTTCCCATCAAACGTCCTAGAGCTTCTAGCAGTCTTCAATGGTTGAAAGTATGAGTGCACAATACTACAGTTGTTGCCTATATAAATCGCCAAGGAGGAACCATGTCTTGGGTTCAAAAGAATCTCAAGTGACTAGTAGCAGTTCCCAGTTTAAGACAACCCAGCGGCAGATTACCTGAGCAGGGTAAAAATAGATCCAGGAGAATGGTCTCTATCAAACAAGGTCTTTCAAGACATTGTGAACAAACAGGGCCCACCCCAAAGTCCTGAGATACTTCTCCAGGAGTTTCAACCCACATGCCAGCAGTAGGGATGCACTATCCAGCAAATGGGACTTTGCCTTTCCTCCAGTTCCCCTTCAAGACACATTTCTAAGGAAACTATGTCAGGAATCAGTGACAATCAATTTAATAGCTCCCTTCTAGCCCTGCAGACCATAGTTTTCCCTTCTACAAAGCCTCTGAATGGAACCTCCAGGGGAACTTCCACAGGTTCCTTCCCTTCTTCATCAATGTTCCATGTCAGAATCTTCTATCCCTAAATGTGTGGGCATAAAAGGTTGAAAGGGAGAGGTTAGGTAACAAAGATTTCTCGTACTTGAAAGTAGGTAGATGAGGTAGAGCAAGGGTTATGAACATCTAAATGCATAAATGTTCATAACCCATGCATCAAGGTTATTTTGGATTTTCTTCAAGCATGCCTGGATATAATACCTTGAAGGTGTAGGTTTCATCCTTATCTGCACTCACCAATTTTTAATGGGTATTTGATAGAGACATTGCCAGATTCTTGACTGCAGTACTTAAAATTCACTTCATATAACGTATGTTTTTCCTCCATGGGACTTGTTAGTTTTAATGGCTTTGAAGTAAGCTTCATTTGAACCTTTGGAAACTTTCTCTCTTCAGGTAGAAGAGTTTCGTAACTTCTGCTCTCTCTTACAATATGTCCTCTTAACATAGTCATCCTAAGCACAGTTCCAGAATTAAGACTCAAGGTTACATCTTGAACAAGAACAGAATTCTTCCTACCTTATGCACAGCTCAGGAAGATACAGAGAAACCTTCAACTGGTCAGCCCTGAACTTGGTCAGATGTTTGAGGATTTATGTTGACAGAACCTCCAAATGGAAGTCTAAGAGACATGTTGTCATTCCAAATTGAGCCAGGAGGTGACTACAAGCATCCAAGCATGCTTTAAGCAGACAGATTGTTTCTTTCAACTACTGTATAAGCTTACCAAGCTGCCCAGATCCCTTTTCTCCTCCTGGGCAGCAGCTCAGATTTCTCCTGTTATGGTTTGTAAGGCTGCTACATAGTCCTCCACTAGACCATGTAGCAGACTCACATTACCAATTGGACGCTAGAGCTGCCCAGTTTGTGAAAAGGTTAGTCATTTGAAATCGAGAGAACACTTTTGCCAAAATTCTCAGTTTGTTGTGCTCATGTTTTTATTTTATTTAAAAAAAAAAACAGATGAAGGCAAATTGGAAAATGGTACACATATGCACATGGAAGGAACAAACCAAACAATATGTGTATATATATATATATATGTATTATGGCCATATGGCCTGTAATTGTGGGAGGGGCTTATTACTTTACTTACCTATTTAACCCCGTAAGGACCAAACTTCTGGAATAGAAGGGACTCATGACATGTCACACATGTCATGTGTCCTTAAGGGGTTAAGGAACACGCCTTACCTGGCTCCATACCGTTCGAGGTCAGCGTTTGAATGACCCTCCAACCACTCCACATTCTCAACACTTTTCCTTCTTTTCCTTTCTTTTTCTTACCCCTTGGTGGGCCCTCTTTATCTACAGGCCTACCGTATCGTCGGTTCCGGCACACCACAACCGACTTGCTCTTTATACTATCCTAAGCTTATACTGGAACTTTAATCCTTATACGGCTATGTGCCCCTAACACAAGTGTATATATATATATATATATACACACACACACACACACACACACACATACATACACAGTGGCATACCGTGGTAATATATATGTGTACATTAGCAGATCATGCCTCCAATAGCTAGGTTTTCTAGTAAGTCTAACAATTGTCTAAGTCACATTCGAATGCACGAACGGGACCGTTCGTGCAAATAGCCCAGTCTAACAGTGCGTTCGAATTGTCGAACGCACTTCGATTCGAGTCGAAGCGTCGAAGTTCCTGAAGGTAACGGTCAGCGGTGTTCGTGCAAAGGTGTAACCGATTTTAGTTCCATAGATTCAAGGGCACGCACTGCTGACCACGTTCGACTAAATTAAAATGGCCGCCGCCACGTGTTCAATTTTCGAATGGCGGCCACTTCGACTACTTCGGCACTTTGACGGCATTCAAAGTGCCAATTTAAAAGTACAAATCCTTTCTCTGGGAGTTAAAGGGCCAGCAGCAGCACAACAAAAATCCATTATTTCAAGGGCTAAACCTCCCAGGGACCATAATCACATGGCAAGAGGCTGGCAAGCAGTCCTCTCCAGGCACAATCAGACTAACAGGGTATCGGACCTCCTGTCGGTCAGTGCCCTGGTTAGTCCAGCAACCCACCCACAGAACACAATCAGCCGTACAGCCCCCCCACAATAAAGAGTTACTACTTGGGTAGTGGGTCGTTTGTCCATGTCCAGGAGCTCCATCTCGGCTCTGGGGGGTATTAGTGCTCCGGATCAGTGGGTTGCTGAGTGGGCAGAGACCAGCGGTACTCTGCCCTGCTGCCAGCGCTACCATGGGAGTAGCCTGGTTGGAGCCCAGTTGAGGGAATGGCGTAGTAGGCTCCGCACTCTGGACCTGGTACTGCTGCTGGAGGGAAAGACAGGCTGCCTCCCCTTTGGATGAACATCCCTGTTGCCGGGGGACAGGACCGACCATCCCTAGCCCCTGTGAGGCATATGCAGAGACCACGGTCCCATCTGCACTGGTGTGGGGCTTATCTCCCCTTGGTGGGCTAGGCTGCCGCTGGGGAGAGGGGGTATTAAGTTCCTCCCCCTTACCCACTTTCTGTCACTGGGGAGAGGGGGTGACAAGCGCCTCTCCCTGACTCTCTCTCTGCTGGTGGAGGGGGGGGACCGACTGTATTGTCCTGCTGCTGTGGGGCGAGACCGACTGCCTGCTGCTGTGGGGCGAGACCAACTGCCTCATCTGCCCCCTCTGGGAGAATAGGGTCTCCCCTTTGTGAACTAAGCTGCCGCTGGGGAGAGGTGGTCACCGACTCCTTTCCCTGGAACACTTTCAGGCGCTGGGGAGAGGGGGTAGCAGGTTCCTCTCCCTGACACTCTCTCTGCTGGTGGAGGGAGGGACCGACTGTCTCCCCTTTCAATATTTTGTCCTGCTGCAGGGGTGCGAGACCGACGGTCTCTGCTCCCCCGCAGGACACTTTGCCGCTGGGGAGGAAGGACAGCACCTTCAGCTCCCTGGAACTCACACTGCCGCTGGGGAGGAAGGACGCCACCTTCAGCTCCCTGTAACTCACTCGGCCGCTGGGGAGGAAGGACGACACCTTTGTCTCCCTGTAACACACACTGCCGCTGGGGAGGAAGGTCGGCACCTTCAGCTCCCTGTAACACACTCTGCTGCTGGGGTTGACGGACGGCCCACCCCCTTGCCCGCTCTGATTCCAACGGCAAGTACTCTCCCACTCCCTTCCTCACGAACTGCACGGTTTTCTCCGAGGGGTTGGGTCCATAGAGCGACAGCACCGCATTAACCGCTCTGTCAAACGCCTCCTGAGTGTAGTTGGGCGCCATGCTTGCTCTGCTGAAGTTGCTTCTTTTGTAGATAGGCTCGCTGTACGGGTACTAGCGTAGCCCTCAATTTGTAATCCAGGAACTGGTGTTGTCTTGTAGCTGTCCTTCTGGGCTGTGGAAATGATCCCGTCGCTTGCCAGCAATTGTAACGGACCGTTTTGGACACAAGAGGTTAAAAACCGTTTAGGCGATATTCCCCTTTCCAATGAACAGGCAGCTACCGTAAGCACCAATCTCCCGAACTGCAAACTACACGAATCCTCCAACTCCCGAACACGAAACACACGAACCCGGGAAACAGCCGAACAGGAAAAGCAAACAATCAGCTTACACTCCTGGCAATCGGCATACAATCCAAATCCCCCCAATAACGAGACGACACTTCGTTTTGAGGGTCAAGCAGAATCTGACTGTACTGGCACATACAGCCTCTTTTATTCCCAATCCACAAACATAGTGCTGCCCACAGGGTTTTACAGAACAACCAATCAATCCGTACAATACACACAGACACTCCCACACAAAATCCTCCCCTCTGCCTGTGATATGATTACTGAACACAATGGGTAATATAATTATCACAGGCAGAGGAATACAGTTTTTACAAAATATTAATAACTTCTAAAATATACATGCCTGTGGCGAAACCAACCTCGCCACTGTGCACTGGAGGAGCCTGGTTGCTCGCCTGCTCCCTATTGGACTATGGCCCTGCAGGTTAAAGCTTTTATTTTCCCTGCAGAAAGGCTTGTTTGTGCCTTTCTGCCGGGGTGTTCGGTAGATTCCAGCTACCGAACAAACTACCGTACGAGGGACCACCTAGGAGCTGGAGTGTGCCGTCAATAGACCGCCCAGAAGCTGCGGTTAACCGCAGCTTAATTGATGAATGCTGGGTGGCCTTTGTTCGTTTGCCGAACACGTGGCAGTGGCCATTTTAACTCCTGAACGGCCAGTGGTGTTCAGCGCTCAAACTGTAGAACTGAAAACGGACACTTTATTGCGCGAACACTGCTGAGCCGCCAGCCTCCTTACCTCGGCATTCGGTAGTGGAACCGACTGGCTGTTCATTCGGTAGTTTGACCGTATGAACAGCCTCACCCCAGATAGCCATGCCATGGAGCCTATTCGTGCAACGAAAGACTATGTGAAAGACTTTGGCTCCATGGCGACTGAACTATATGTATGTGATCTGAGCGCCATTCGGTAATAATGTGCGCTCAGATCTAAGCTATCTGGGCATATGTTGCATGTATGTGTTTTGTGTACTAAATGTGTCAGTGGGTAATTTTGTGTCTTTTACTGTCCTTTTGTCTGCCATGTGGGTAATGGAGTTTTGCCTCTGTCCTTGGAAATAATTGGATTACTTCTCCAATTATCTCCAGGCCAGGGAGGAGGGATTGTGATGCATTGTGGGATTGTTTAAAGGTGTATGTCTGTGATTGGTTCGTGTCCTATATGTTTTCCAGTTTCCCATCTGGTCCCCTAGGGGAGTGTCCACCAGGTGGGAAACCTGCATAAAAGCTGGGCAGGTAGCCCCAGTAAATGAGTTCCTGCTTAACCCTCAAAGTGAAGTGTCGTCTAATTCTTTTGATTGTATGCCGATTGCCAGGAGTGTAAGCTGTTCGTATGGCTTTTCCTGTTCGGCTGCTTCCAGTGTTCGTGTGTCTCTTGTTCGGGAGTTGGTGAATTCGTGTAGTCTGCAGTTCGGGAGATTGGTGATTGCAGTAGCTGCTGGTCTATCTGGAAGGGGATTATCGCCTAAACGGTTTCTATCCCCTTGTGAGCGAAACGGTCCGTTACAATGCCATTCACATAAAACATACATTTTCATAATCAGCATGCTGGAAATAAACACATACTCAAAAATCAGGGCAATCGGTTCAGGGGTTAAAAAGTTAAGAGAAAATCTTATTTGACCGACCGCAAGCACATTTTCATGCCAAAAAGAGTTCCATAGATTTGGGCTGTGCGGTCGGTCAATTCCACACAGAAAATTGTCTAAGTCCCATTCGAATGCACGAACGCGACCGTTCGTGCAAATTGCCCAGTCTGACAGTGCGTTCGAATTGTCGAACGCACTTCGATTCCAGTCGAAGTTCCTGAAGGTAACGGTCAGAGGTGTTCGTGCAAAGGTGTAACCTGTGGCAAACCTAGCCACTTGTAGGATACTGGACTATCTGTATCAAAATGTTGTCTGTAATAATCGCTGTAATATATGTGTAACCTTGGTTTATATTGTTATGTGCATAGAATTCGTATGCTAGCAGCCGAAAGCCGCTAGCATTCATGTATTTTGTTTCACGAACAGCGACTTTACTGGCTGTTCGTGAACCGAAGGAGCTACCCCCTAATAGCCCACACATAGAGGGATGTGTGGCACTCATTGTTGCAAACGGTAATTAAAGACTTTCCTAGGTGGCCGTCGTTCGGCTACCGACTACGCGGCGGTCGCCATCTTGGATCCTTTGTATCACCAGCGGAGTTTGGTCGTCGAGAGCGTGGAACTGAAAACGGCTACTCGGAGTATCCCTCTCGTCCAGCAGTGCCTGATGGGAGAAATGCTCAGAATGTTAAGTCCCCCATGTAGTCCCCTACTTTATTACCCCTGCTATGTTAGTAGGGAAACCCCTTGCATGGGGACTTGCATAAATACTGGAGCTGTGAATAAAAACCTCCCAGACTCCCAGAACTGTGTTTCGTCCGGTTACTGGGGGATTTGGGATATTGCCTTTCTTTTCAGCGCTTGACTGTGGATTACCTTCTGTACAAGCGGAGATCGTGGAATTTATTTGTGTTGTGCTGCTGCTGGCCCTTTAAGAACCATCTGGGGACATACTGTGACTTTTGGGAACAATGCCCCTTTAAGACTATGGCCCCTGGAAGATATTGCCTGTTAAAGACTATTTTAGCAGATTGGATTTTAAAAGACTTGCTGCCCCTTTAAATTGTATTGGAGCAGTTCTGCAGCTTTAAATTGGCACTTCGGATGCAGCCGAAGTGCCGAAGTAGTCGAAGTGGGCGCTATTCGACAAACGAACACGTGGCGGCGGCCATCTTTGTTCATTCTAACGATTTATGTGAATATGATGTATATTTTTAAAGTTACAGTATATGTATAAAAAGATTATTTTTCCTGCCTGTGATACATTACATTAACCCATTGTGTTCAGTAATTATATCACAGGCAGAGGGGAGGGATTGTATGTTGGTGCTGGGTGTGTTTTACGGTTTGCCTGTAAATGATTGGTTGTACTGTGTCCCACCCTGTGGGATGTCCCCTTGCATGGGGACTTGCATAAAAGCCAGGTGGTCATTAAAATCAGATCATCTTGTACCTTCATGAAGTTTCGTACCTTTCTTGAAGCCTTGGTTCATGTTTGGGGGATTGGAGAACTACACTCTGGGGATTGCTATAATCACTATACTCCCCAGGGTATGATCACTAAGCTCGGCTAAGAGCTTGTTCCTGTTCCTGCTCTCTGGGTCCAGGGTGGGTGGAGACGGCGAGACCTTGGCGCAGCTGCATCGCTGGAAGTGGGCTCTGCAGTGCTGATGGTGTCGGTTGGAGTCCTCAGCGAGCACTAGGCGCATCGATTGGCGGAGGTACTCAGTCGGAGTGCCAGCGGTCCGAAACACAGACATTGGAGCATCTTCAGGTTGGAGAGTGTGACAGAACATCCCATCATTTGTTTTATTTCCCTCCAGCCCAACAAACTTCCTTTCTCCATTCGTTTTTCCCTACCTACAGTTCATTTCCTGAACGGAGATTTCGTGTTCCTTTTTATACTCCCCTAACCCAGACCACATACTTTTTTCCACCTGCACTGTGAATGTTTACATGGTGTGTTCAATAAATACATGGCAACATTTCATTCTTTGTGTGTTATTAGTTTAAGCAGACTGTGATTGTCTATTGTTGTGACTTAGATGATGAACAGATCACATTTTATGACCAATTTGTGCAGAAATCCATATCATTCCAAAGGGTCCACATACTTTTTCTTGCAACTGTACACACACACTTGCACCCACAGATACACACACACACAGGCACATACAAACACACTGATAAACACTGGCACATATACACACATACAAACACATCCACTCTCACTGACAAGAACAGATGCATTCTCACACACTCACTGACAAGCACACATTCACTCTCACTGACAAACACACATATACTCTTTGACAGACACACATCCATTTTTTATTTTATTTATTTTAACATTTTACTCCACCCAGCCCCCCTACCTTTAGGAGTGCTGGCATGGAGTCCATTGGGGCTGCTTGGCAGCTGGCGAGCAGTCCCTGGGGTCCAGTGGGGCTGCTGGCATGCAGTTCCTGGGGTCCAGTGGCGCTTCTGCCGTGCTGAGAGTGCAGTCCCTGGGGCCCAGTGGGGCTGCTGAGCGGCTGGTGGCGAGGGAGCTGTGATCTCCCAGCTGAGCTCCCTCGCGTGACTCTTATTAATGCCGGTGTGGCGTCATATTCCGGCTCCAGCATTACTGCTGTGCGCGCGAGGGAGCTGAGCAGGGAGATCACTGCCCACTGCTCCCTCGCTGCCCGCCGCCATTTTATTTTTTTAACTTTTGGCGGAACCCCAATTGGGAAACTCTGATCTATGGCCATTCCCTCAGTTATTGTCTATGGGCATTCCCTTCCCTTTCATTATTGTCTATGGGCATTCCGTTCCCTTTCATTATTGTCTATGGGCATTCCGTTCCCTTTCATTATTGTCTATGGGCATTCCGTTCCCTTTCATTATTGTCTATGGGCACGCCATTCCCTTAGTTATGGTCTATGGGCATTCCATTCCCTTCTTTATGGTCTATGGGCATTCCATTCCCTTCTTTTTGGTCTATGAGCATTCCATTCCCTTCCGTTATGGTCTATGAGCATTCCATTCCCTTCCGTTATGGTCTATGGGCATTCTGTTCACTACCATTATTGTCTATGGGCATTCCGTTCCCTTCAGTTAGGTCTATGGGCATTCCATTCCCTCAGTTATGGTCTATGGGCATTCCATTCCCTTCCGTTATGGTCTATGGGCATTCCGTTACCTACCATTATTGTCTATGGGCATTCCGTTACCTACCATTATTGTCTATGGGCATTCCATTCCCTTCTTTATGGTCTATGGGCATTCCATTCCCTTCCGTAATGGTCTATGGGCATTCCATTCCCTTCCGTAATGGTCTATGGGCATTCCATTCCCTTCCGTAATGGTCTATGGGCATTCCATTCCCTTCCGTAATGGTCTATGGGCATTCCATTCCCTTCCGTAATGGTCTATGGGCATTCCATTCCCTTCCGTAATGGTCTATGGGCATTCCATTCCCTTCCGTAATGGTCTATGGGCATTCCATTCCCTTCCGTAATGGTCTATGGGCATTCCATTCCCTTCCGTAATGGTCTATGGGCATTCCATTCCCTTCCGTAATGGTCTATGGGCATTCCATTCCCTTCCGTAATGGTCTATGGGCATTCCATTCCCTTCCGTAATGGTCTATGGGCATTCCATTCCCTTCCGTAATGGTCTATGGGCATTCCGTTACCTACCATTAATGTCTATGGGCATTCCGTTCCCTACCATTAATGTCTATGGGCATTCCGTTACCTACCATTAATGTCTATGGGCATTCCGTTCCCTACCATTAATGTCTATGGGCATTCCGTTCCCTTTCATTATTGTCTATGGGCATTCCGTTCCCTTTCATTATTGTCTATGGGCATTCCATTCCCTTCTTTATTGTCTATGGGCATTCCGTTATGGTCTATGGGCATTCCATTCCCTTAGTTATAGTCTATGGGCATTCCATTCCCTTCTTTATGGTCTATGGGCATTCCATTCCCTTCCGTTATGGTCTATGGGCATTCCGTTACCTACCATTATTGTCTATGGGCATTCCATTCCCTTTCATTATTGTCTATGGGCATTCCATTCCCTTCTTTATGGTCTATGGGCATTCCATTCCCTTCTTTATGGTCTACGGGCATTCCATTCCCTTCTTTATGGTCTACGGGCATTCCATTCCCTTCTTTATGGTCTATGGGCATTCCATACCCTTCCGTTATGGTCTATGGGCATTCCGTTGCCTACCATTATGGTCTATGGGCATTCCATTCCCTTCTTTATGGTCTATGGGCATTCCATTCCCTTCTTTATGGTCTATGGGCATTCCATTCCCTTCTTTATGGTCTATGGGCATTCCATTCCCTTCTTTATGGTCTATGGACATTCCATTCCCTTCTTTATGGTCTATGGGCATTCCATTCCCTTCTTTATGGTCTATGGGCATTCCGTTACCTACCATTATTGTCTATGGGCATTCCATTCCCTTCCGTTATGGTCTATGGGCATTCCGTTACCTACCATTATTGTCTATGGGCATTCCATTCCCTCAGTTATGGTCTATGGGCATTCCATTCCCTTCTTTATGGTCTATGGGCATTCCATTTTGTGATTCCCTTTAGTGAGTGCACCTTAAGGGGAAATTTTGCCCAATAAATATTCTCAATATCAATATAAACTATCAGACTTCCCCTCACCATCATAATAAAAACCGACCCTCCCCCCCTCATCATCATCATATATAATTAGGGGTTGGGCTAATAGAAACAAAAGAATCAAAATTCTATATAAAAACCTCATTCATCAAATTATTTTGATAAATTCAATTTTAGAAGGTGATTTGTATTATGTTTCTAATGGAGCAGCCCCTTATTTGAGTTTTTGTGTTTTCATGTAAGGCTGTACGCGTTGTGATATCTGTCCCCAGTACCTTGCACCCGTTGCGACAGTCTTGCATGTTGACCCAGTAGTTTTCATGATTCCACACACTTTCAATACCCAGGAAGTGATCATCTTTGGTGTCAAAGCTTTTTCCTGTGAATGAGTCGATAAAGAGGTTCTCTGGGACTTCGCGCTTTCCAGACAACACTAGAACCCAGCAATGTATCCGGCGGCCATAGAGAGGATCTGAGACGGGTTTTTCTGCTTCCTGTTTTACAAGCAGAGCATAGAAAGTGTCAGGAAATAGCAACCTATCTATACTGGAATAAATCCACATCAGATCCTAATATAGCCCAACTCACCTACAATAGTACCGTAGTATGTGGAGTATGCTGTAACTGAGCAACCACAGAAACATAGAATGTGACGGCAGATAAGAAGCATTCGGCCCATCTAGTCTGCCCAGTTTTCTAAATACTTTCATTAGTCCCTGGCCTTATCTTATAGTTAGGATAGCCTTATGCCTATCCCACGCATGCTTAAACTTCTTTACTGTGTTAACCTCTACCACTTCAGCTGGAAGGCTATTCCATGCATCCACTACCCTCTCAGTAAAGTAATACTTCCTGATATTATTTTTAAACCTTTGTCCCTCTAATTTAAGACTATGTCCTCTTGTTGTGGTAGTTTTTCTTCTTTTAAATATAGTCTCCTCCTTTACTGTGTTGATTCCCTTTATGTATTTAAATGTTTCCATCATATCCCCCCTGTCTCGTCTTTCCTCCAAGCTATACATGTTAAGATCCTTTAACCTTTCCTGGTAAGTTTTATCCTGCAATCCATGAACCAGTTTGGTAGCCCTTCTTTGAACTCTCTCTAAGGTATCAATATCCTTCTGAAGATGCGGTCTCCAGTACTGCGTACAGTACTCCAAGTGAGGTCTCACCAGTGTTCTGTACAATGGCATGAGCACTTCCCTCTTTCTACTGCTAATACCTCTCCCTATACAACCAAGCATTCTGCTAGCATTTCCTGCTGCTCTATTACATTGTCTGCCTACCTTTAAGTCATCAGAAATAATCACCCCTAAATCCCTTTCCTCAGATGTTGAGGTTAGGACTCTATCAAATATTCTGTACTCTGCCCTTGGGTTTTTACGTCCAAGATGCAGTTTCTTGCACTTATCCACATTAAATGTCAGCTGCCACAACTCTGACCATTTTTCTAGTTCACATAAACCATTTGCCATTTGGCTTATCCCTCATGGAACATCAACTCTACTGTAAGTTTTTGTACCAACACTGGATGGGAAGAGACAACATGCAGATAATTTTACTATTAGCTTGGTTTGAGCTCAGAAAGAAGACATTTGCTGGACAGTGCGTCAGGACCTTGGAGGACACCAGATCTTATTTGTAACTACAGGGAGGACGTATGATCATTCATGTGCTGTGATGGAAGAAAGGAACTAAGTGGGTCAACATGTGGTTTAGGATCAGATACCTTACTGCTTTACCTATTCTCTGAAATTCCACTCTGCGCACCAGGAATGGCCACCATGGAGGCAGCCAGGTTATTTCAAAGTTCGATATTTAGAAAAGGGTATCTGACCAGCAGTTAAGCTCTCATCAACCTCAATCATCTCAGCAGCCACAAAGTTTTAACTGATCAACTAGCAGGATCTCACCAGCCATGAGGGTCTAATCAGTCATGACGTTCTCACCAGCCATGAGGGTCTAATCAGTCATGACGTTCTCACCAGCCATGAGGGTCTAATCAGTCATGACGTTCTCACCAGCCATGAGGGTCTAATCAGTCATGACGTTCTCTCCAGCCATGAGGGTCTAATCAGTCATGACGTTCTCACCAGCCATGAGGGTCTAATCAGTCATGACGTTCTCACCAGCCATGAGGGTCTAATCAGTCATGACGTTCTCACCAGCCATGAGGGTCTAATCAGTCATGACGTTCTCACCAGCCATAAAGTTCTTGTCAGTCATGAGGTGCTATTTGGGACCCATTGGAGAACAGGAACTTGGAAGTCCCACCAGAATTGGTCTACCAGGTGTACATGGTAATGGCACATTGTTAACATCACTTACCTTTAGGCGCTGTTTTTCCTCCTCCTGCTGTTTTTGCTGTGCTAAATGGATTTGCTCCTCTCGCTTGGATTCCTGCTCCACCTCAAACTTACTGATGAATTGCCGTGGAGGTTTCACACTGTACTTTTTGGTGTGCTTCACAGAGATCTCCCCAAGACTCTGCATGTAGAAAGGTCAGATTAGATTTACAATCAGAAGGAATAAAAAGGAAATTTGATATTTCAATTAGATGATGGCGTAATGAAACTGATCCCTGATCCAATGTTCCTGATATTTTATTCTTTATCCGAGTCCAGTCCATCTAAAGGTTCATGGCTTTCTCACACTGCAGATAAGAAGCTTGTGGACATGTGGACACTATTATTTACGACTCCATGGTTCCATGCACGCCATAAATAAAATGTAAAATAAGTAAAAGGGAAGAGCATGGCTGGACGGGGCAGGCAACCAGCAGCTTGTGTCTTAGTTATACACCAGGAGGACTGGCACGCTGAAAGGACAGACATCTTGAGTCATCTCACCTCTTTCTGCTTTAAAAGCAAAGGGCAGACCTCTCTGGACTCATCCATCACACACATCTCCTTAGTCGCATACCCACTGACACAGTAGGCATCATACCCAGCTCCCAGAAGTAGGGAACACAGCAAGACACTGAAATCGAAGCAGTTCCCCTGCTGCTTTTGCAGAACTGTGTTGGAGGAGAATAGACTGTGAGGCTGCATTAGGAATAGAAAAGAAGATCATTTTGAGGGAAAACGCTGGCAGTTCCAAGCTTAATGTTGGGATAAAGTGTCTGCTTAACATCAGTGGAAATACATTTATACGAAGAATAAACACCGACCCATGGCTCAGAGAGTGGCGGTATATACTCACAAACAACCATTAACACGCATTGGGTGGAGGAAGCTTACCAGGTCATGCGGGGGGTCCAGAGGCTGCATCGTCAGATATTCAGACACAAAGCACGCACATTCGGCCCAGTTATACAGTTCTGGATATGGAATGAGTGTGGGACGTAAAGTGGTGCAGACAAACTTCTGTGGATACAAAATAAAGGTGTACATCAGGACACAGAGCTCCATCTACACTCTCCATGACTTCCATGGCTATAACAGGCTGTGTACACTGACAGAATACACAGGGCTTGCATATCACAGATTGTGTACACAGACAGAATACACAGGGCTTGCATATCACAGACCGTGTACACAGCTAGAATACACAGGACTTGCATATCACAGACCGTGTACACCGACACAACACACAGGACTTGCATATCACAGACTCCCAGAAAAACCTAGTATAATATTTAGAGGAGCACCAAATATCAGATCCATACTCACAAAGAACTACACTAAAGATCCTGTTTTTAAAAACCCATCTTTTCTCTCTCAATCCAAAGGTTTCTTCAAATGTATAGTGTGACAGACCCTCTGTCCCTGAATTTTAAAGTTTATGTATCTTTTCGCCTATCCGTTCGACCAAGTACAGTTATGCCTTATTTCGCCATTGTCCGATCGACTGACGAAAGAACTACCCAACGACCGACCACCCAAATGCGGAGTGTGGCGCTTGTTAACCTTATTGACCACTCTTAACACCTCTAAAACTGCAAACACCCCAACGTTCTAAGCGGTTGACTGGGTGGTCGGCGTTCATATGCCCGAACACATGGCGGCGGCCATCTTGGAATATGAATGCGGCCAGCTGTGTTGTGTCGTCGAGTGCATGGAACTAGAATCGGACACTCGACGGCATGAACACTGCTAAGACTTGAATGTTCACGGATGTTCGGTACTATATGTACAAAATGGACGACGTTCGGTAATAACCTCCAAAACCACTATGACTATGAGAACAGATGCACGAACAGTTATTTTCTCTATAGACACTAGTTTAATACCCTGGAAGGAGACCGGCCGCACAGTCTGATTCTATGGAACTATTCTGGGCAGGAGCCTTGTGTGGGGTCGGTCAGAAATAAGACCTCCATACAAATCCCAAACCCCTGCACCAATTTGGGTGATTTTTGAATATGCTGTTCCCCCAGATCGGGGCTATCAGGAAATATTATGTGTTTTGGGGTACTTTCAGATTGTATAGAAATTATGTTCCTTTTTCGCCTGGAGATAATGGACTTTAAGACAGTAGTTGACTCAATTATCTCCCAGGCAGAGGGGAGGGACTGTATGGGAGTGTCACACTGTATAACTGTTATTATTGGTTGATAATTTTGTATCACTGTCCCCAACAAGGTCCACATGGGTGTGTCCCTTGGATGGGGACTTGCATAAAAGGCCAGTGTGGCTACCATTAAAACAGACCTACTTCACCCTCAATCTAGAGTCCTGTCTCTTATTGTAGGGACCTGCTATACAGCGATCACACTAGCTCTTGTAAGAGCTTCTCTACTTGGATGACTCGGATGACTGCTGGGAATGCCATAACAGCCCTCACACTCGGGAGAAGGACGTCTCTGGCGGTGGAAACTCCTCTACTCTTCGGGGTGACCGCTACATATAGTTTGCAGATCAACAGACCCACAGCTCAAATCCAAAACCACCAATTTCACTTCCAATAACACCCATATTATTTATCCCATTAAAGATTTCATAAGCTGCAATTAAAAAAAAAAAGGTCATGGGGGCGGGGCCGGACCGCCGAGCTGGCTGGTCGCATGCAGGACCAGCTCCTGCAGCATAAGCTTAGACGCAGATTTACAACCACTAATTTGGGCACAAAACCTACCGGCACCGGTGGTCCTCGCCGGGCAGAGAGCCCTAGGATCCAGGGTGAGGCTGGCCCAACAGGCTACAGTCCCCTGGAGGAGGAATCCTACCCGACGTTCTACAGGCCTACTCCGGAGGCGGGCGGGGCGGACGGCCGCTGCCTTGCCGCTTGCTGTTCGGGGCTCAAAGTCGGGCCCGTGGGGATACCGGTCCCGTTCCCCCCCCCCCCCCCCTCTGGACCGGGGGGGTGATCCCGGTCTACGCCCTCGAGACCTGATCGCCTACAAGTACTTCAGGCGAAGCAGCAGGACCGCTAGAACCCACGCTCCAGGCAGTGACTCCAAAATGGCGGAGGCCATGCGGGATGGCGCTGAGCTGCTTAACCACAGCAGCAGTATATAGAGCGGAATGCATACATCGCAGGTACAGACCCATACAGCAACCATCCAACTGCAAACTCCCTTGAACCCTGGGAAACCTCCCACCCTCACTGATACAGGACCCTCAGACAGCCCCCACAAGATCCCGGTATACCCTCATTACAGAGAACCGAATCGCCCCACAACCACCGCTGCACTAAGGGGCTTACCTGACAAGTGGAGAAGCTAAAATCGATCATCCACACCCCTGTTGTCGGAGAAAAGCTCACAGGCGGAAGGGGCATAGCGGAGGGCTTGACAAGCACTCAGCAACCAGCCACAGACCATGCTCCCTGACACCAAAGATCAGCAGCTGCAGGGGACACCTCTTATTCATCTAAAGCAGGACTTTTTAAATCTGACACTATCTTGCCTCCATCTTTTCCACTGGAACTCTGTACCACCACCACAGGAGATCCGATGCCTGGAGATATCCTCCATCAACATATTCACCTATGGTCCACACTGTACACACGGGCACACAGCTTGTTAACCTAACCAGTCGTTTTTTTTTCAGATGTTTTTCTTTTTTTCTTTTTTTTAATTTTATTTTATGTGTGTTTTTGTTTCTTTAGATAACTGTTATTTACTGGATACCTAAAGTATGGTAGATTAACCCGACAAACGCAGGATTTACATAAACTCACTTAATCTCTCGTACCAATGTGACTTAACTAGCGACAGACACAATGCTTGACACATGACCTACTTGTCTACTCAATGCAGGATATGACTGGTTAGACAGCCTGTTAATGCTCGGAGTACTTCCGCCACACTCGAGCATGATAATGCGCGACTAACCCTAGGGCCTGAGGCTAAAGCGGCGACATATAACACACTCACTAACCGCTATTGTTGATAAACGACTGAAGAACCCCTTATGACCAACCAGCATGTACCCAGCTTGATTTAGTTACTCTCACTATATGTAAACGTGTGCATGCCTCCTAAATGCTACTTAGCAGCTTACTAGCTACCATCTTGTTTAAACTATGTTTTAATATATGTTTTAAGCATCAATAGGACCCTGGCGTCTGTCTACAAGGCGAAATAAGCTCTCTGTTTTGCGTTTTGTAAACATATCTAGTATAAATGTTAATCTATACAAGCTAAGCAGCTGTACACCTAAATATAAAAATGTGCTGAAGAAGCTAAATGAAACCAGCGAAAACTCATGATGTTCAATACCCTATGTAATCTGTTTCACTGTGTTTTATGCCTGTTCTTGCACTCGTTATTGTGACGGTGCGGGACGACTTGTTCACTTACGCACAATAAAAATAAAGAATATAAAAAAAAAAGGTCATACCTTTTGGAGTGCCCATGTGGTCTCCAATATGTGGGTCTGACTTCCAGATGTCTCAAAATCAGACTGGCCGAACACTGTCGGAATATAATCAAAGGATACCCCAACCATTCTGTATCAAAACATTTCACCATACATAATAAAAATCCAAAACACTTAAAATGTATTGGCATTAAAAAAAATGCAAAAATCCATGGCGAGGTGGTGATTTTAAAAACTTTTGGGCAAAAATGAAATGAACTGGGTATTTCTTTAAAAAAACCTTACAAGTTCGAGCTTTTTAATTTCTTTTAATAGTTTTTACTATACATTGCTCCCATTAACTGTATATAAAGATTGTCATATCATAGTTATGTTATCCCATACTATGTCCACTTATAAAACCCAGGAACAATCTATATATACACATTCTGCTTTAGATAATATATATTAAGTTTTATTCACTTTATTCTCAATTGCACGCACTAATTGTATAAAACGATTGTCATATCAAAGCCTCTCTATTCCGTACTAGGTCCACTGATATAACCCAGGACCATTCCATATATGGATCTTGTTTTGTCCTCTTTTATAACCCAGGACCATTCCATATATGGATCTTGTTTTGTCCTCTTTTATAACCCAGGACCATTCCATATATGTATCTTCTTGTGTCCTCTTTTATAACCAAGGACCATTCCATATATGGATCTTGTTTTGTCCTCGTTTATAACCCAGGACCAATCTATATATGGATCTTGTTTGTCCTCTTTTATAACCCAGGACCATTCCATATATGGATCTTCTTGTGTCCTCTTTTATAACCCAGGACCATTCCATATATGGATCTTGTTGTGTCCTCTTTTATAACCCAGGACCATTCCATATATGGATCTTGTTTTGTCCTCTTTTATAACCCAGGACCATTCCATATATGTATCTTCTTGTGTCCTCTTTTATAACCAAGGACCATTCCATATATGGATCTTGTTTTGTCCTCGTTTATAACCCAGGACCAATCTATATATGGATCTTGTTTTGTCCTCTTTTATAACCCAGGACCATTCCATATATGGATCTTCTTGTGTCCTCTTTTATAACCCAGGACCATTCCATATATGGATCTTGTTGTGTCCTCTTTTATAACCCAGGACCATTCCATATATGGATCTTGTTGTGTCCTCTTTTATAACCAAGGACCATTCCATATATGGATCTTGTTTTGTCCTCGTTTATAACCCAGGACCAATCTATATATGGATCTTGTTTTGTCCTCTTTTATAACCCAGGACCATTCCATATATGGATCTTCTTGTGTCCTCTTTTATAACCCAGGACCATTCCATATATGGATCTTGTTGTGTCCTCTTTTATAACCCAGGACCATTCCATATATGGATCTTGTTTTGTCCTCTTTTATAACCCAGGACCATTCCATATATGGATCTTGTTTTGTCCTCTTTTATAACCCAGGACCATTCCATATATGGATCTTGTTTTGTCCTCTTTTATAACCCAGGACCATTCCATATATGGATCTTGTAGTGTTCTCTTTTATAACCCAGGACCATTCCATATATGGATCTTCTTGTGTCCTCTTTTATAACCCAGGACCATTCCATATATGGATCTTGTTGTGTCCTCTTTTATAACCCAGGACCATTCCATATATGGATCTTGTTTTGTCCTCTTTTATAACCCAGGACCATTCCATATATGTATCTTCTTGTGTCCTCTTTTATAACCAAGGACCATTCCATATATGGATCTTGTTTTGTCCTCGTTTATAACCCAGGACCAATCTATATATGGATCTTGTTTTGTCCTCTTTTATAACCCAGGACCATTCCATATATGGATCTTGTTGTGTTCTCTTTTATAACCCAGGACCATTCCATATATGGATCTTCTTGTGTCCTCTTTTATAACCCAGGACCATTCCATATATGGATCTTGTTTTGTCCTCTTTTATAACCCAGGACCATTCCATATATGTATCTTGTTGTGTCCTCTTTTATAACCCAGGACCATTCCATATATGGATCTTGTTTTGTCCTCTTTTATAACCCAGGACCATTCCATATATGGATCTTGTTTTGTCCTCTTTTATAACCCAGGACCATTCCATATATGGATCTTGTTGTGTCCTCTTTTATAACCCAGGACCATTCCATATATGGATCTTGTTGTGTCCTCTTTTATAACCCAGGACCATTCCATATATGTATCTTGTTGTGTCCTCTTTTATAACCCAGGACCATTCCATATATGGATCTTGTTTTGTCCTCTTTTATAACCCAGGACCATTCCATATATGGATCTTGTTGTGTTCTCTTTTATAACCCAGGACCATTCCATATATGGATCTTGTTGTGTTCTCTTTTATAACCCAGGACCATTCCATATATGGATCTTCTTGTGTCCTCTTTTATAACCCAGGACCATTCCATATATGGATCTTGTTTTGTCCTCTTTTATAACCCAGGACCATTCCATATATGGATCTTGTTGTGTCCTCTTTTATAACCCAGGACCATTCCATATATGGATCTTGTTTTGTCCTCTTTTATAACCCAGGACCATTCCATATATGGATCTTGTTTTGTCCTCTTTTATAACCCAGGACCATTCCATATATGTATCTTGTTGTGTCCTCTTTTATAACCAAGGACCATTCCATATATGGATCTTGTTTTGTCCTCGTTTATAACCCAGGACCAATCTATATATGGATCTTGTTTTGTCCTCTTTTATAACCCAGGACCATTCCATATATGGATCTTGTTTTGTCCTCTTTTATAACCCAGGACCATTCCATATATGTATCTTGTTGTGTCCTCTTTTATAACCCAGGACCATTCCATATATGTATCTTGTTGTGTCCTCTTTTATAACCCAGGACCATTCCATATATGGATCTTGTTTTGTCCTCTTTTATAACCCAGGACCATTCCATATATGGATCTTGTTTTGTCCTCGTTTATAACCCAGGACCATTCCATATATGGATCTTGTTTTGTCCTCTTTTATAACCCAGGACCATTCCATATATGGATCTTGTTTTGTCCTCGTTTATAACCCAGGACCATTCCATATATGGATCTTGTTGTGTCCTCTTTTATAACCCAGGACCATTCCATATATGGATCTTGTTTTGTCCTCTTTTATAACCCAGGACCATTCCATATATGGATCTTGTTTTGTCCTCTTTTATAACCCAGGACCATTCCATATATGTATCTTCTTGTGTCCTCTTTTATAACCCAGGACCATTCCATATATGGATCTTGTTTTGTCCTCTTTTATAACCCAGGACCATTCCATATATGGATCTTGTTTTGTCCTCTTTTATAACCCAGGACCATTCCATATATGGATCTTCTTGTGTCCTCTTTTATAACCCAGGACCATTCCATATATGGATCTTGTTTTGTCCTCTTTTATAACCCAGGACCATTCCATATATGGATCTTCTTGTGTCCTCTTTTATAACCCAGGACCATTCCATATATGGATCTTGTTTTGTCCTCTTTTATAACCCAGGACCATTCCATATATGTATCTTGTTGTGTCCTCTTTTATAACCCAGGACCATTCCATATATGTATCTTGTTGTGTCCTCTTTTATAACCCAGGACCATTCCATATATGGATCTTGTTTTGTCCTCTTTTATAACCCAGGACCATTCCATATATGGATCTTCTTGTGTCCTCTTTTATAACCCAGGACCATTCCATATATGGATCTTGTTTTGTCCTCTTTTATAACCCAGGACCATTCCATATATGGATCTTGTTGTGTCCTCTTTTATAACCCAGTACCATTCCATATATGGATCTTGTTTTGTCCTCGTTTATAACCCAGGACCATTCCATATATGGATCTTGTTTTGTCCGCTTTTATAACCCAGGACCATTCCATATATGTATCTTCTTGTGTCCTCTTTTATAACCCAGGACCATTCCATATATGTATCTTCTTGTGTCCTCTTTTATAACCCAGGACCATTCCATATATTGATCTTGTTGTGTCCTCTTTTATAACCCAGTACCATTCCATATATGGATCTTGTTTTGTCCTCGTTTATAACCCAGGACCATTCCATATATGGATCTTGTTTTGTCCTCTTTTATAACCCAGGACCATTCCATATATGGATCTTGTTGTGTCCTCTTTTATAACCCAGTACCATTCCATATATGGATCTTGTTTTGTCCTCGTTTATAACCCAGGACCATTCCATATATGTATCTTCTTGTGTCCTCTTTTATAACCCAGGACCATTCCATATATGTATCTTCTTGTGTCCTCTTTTATAACCCAGGACCATTCCATATATGGATCTTGTTGTGTCCTCTTTTATAACCCAGTACCATTCCATATATGGATCTTGTTTTGTCCTCGTTTATAACCCAGGACCATTCCATATATGGATCTTGTTGTGTCCTCTTTTATAACCCAGGACCATTCCATATATGGATCTTGTTTTGTCCTCTTTTATAACCCAGGACCATTCCATATATGGATCTTGTTTTGTCCTCTTTTATAACCCAGGACCATTCCATATATGGATCTTGTTTTGTCCTCTTTTATAACCCAGGACCATTCCATATATGTATCTTCTTGTGTCCTCTTTTATAACCCAGGACCATTCCATATATGGATCTTCTTGTGTCCTCTTTTATAACCCAGGACCATTCCATATATGGATCTTGTTTTGTCCTCTTTTATAACCCAGGACCATTCCATATATGTATCTTCTTGTGTCCTCTTTTATAACCCAGGACCATTCCATATATGGATCTTGTTTTGTCCGCTTTTATAACCCAGGACCATTCCATATATGTATCTTCTTGTGTCCTCTTTTATAACCCAGGACCATTCCATATATGTATCTTCTTGTGTCCTCTTTTATAACCCAGGACCATTCCATATATGGATCTTGTTGTGTCCTCTTTTATAACCCAGTACCATTCCATATATGGATCTTGTTTTGTCCTCGTTTATAACCCAGGACCATTCCATATATGGATCTTGTTTTGTCCTCTTTTATAACCCAGGACCATTCCATATATGGATCTTGTTTTGTCCTCTTTTATAACCCAGGACCATTCCATATATGTATCTTCTTGTGTCCTCTTTTATAACCCAGGACCATTCCATATATGTATCTTCTTGTGTCCTCTTTTATAACCCAGGACCATTCCATATATGGATCTTGTTTTGTCCTCTTTTATAACCCAGGACCATTCCATATATGGATCTTCTTGTGTCCTCTTTTATAACCCAGGACCATTCCATATATGGATCTTGTTTTGTCCTCTTTTATAACCCAGGACCATTCCATATATGTATCTTGTTGTGTCCTCTTTTATAACCCAGGACCATTCCATATATGTATCTTGTTGTGTCCTCTTTTATAACCCAGGACCATTCCATATATGGATCTTGTTTTGTCCTCTTTTATAACCCAGGACCATTCCATATATGGATCTTCTTGTGTCCTCTTTTATAACCCAGGACCATTCCATATATGGATCTTGTTTTGTCCTCTTTTATAACCCAGGACCATTCCATATATGTATCTTGTTGTGTCCTCTTTTATAACCCAGGACCATTCCATATATGTATCTTGTTGTGTCCTCTTTTATAACCCAGGACCATTCCATATATGGATCTTGTTTTGTCCTCTTTTATAACCCAGGACCATTCCATATATGGATCTTGTTTTGTCCTCTTTTATAACCCAGGACCATTCCATATATGTATCTTCTTGTGTCCTCTTTTATAACCCAGGACCATTCCATATATGGATCTTCTTGTGTCCTCTTTTATAACCCAGGACCATTCCATATATGGATCTTCTTGTGTCCTCTTTTATAACCCAGGACCATTCCATATATGGATCTTGTTTTGTCCTCTTTTATAACCCAGGACCATTCCATATATGGATCTTGTTTTGTCCTCTTTTATAACCCAGGACCATTCCATATATGGATCTTGTTTTGTCCTCTTTTATAACCCAGGACCATTCCATATATGTATCTTCTTGTGTCCTCTTTTATAACCCAGGACCATTCCATATATGGATCTTGTTTTGTCCTCTTTTATAACCCAGGACCATTCCATATATGGATCTTGTTGTGTCCTCTTTTATAACCCAGGACCATTCCATATATGTATCTTCTTGTGTTCTCTTTTATAACCCAGGACCATTCCATATATGGATCTTGTTTTGTCCTCGTTTATAACCCAGGACCATTCCATATATGGATCTTGTTTTGTCCTCTTTTATAACCCAGGACCATTCCATATATGTATCTTGTTGTGTCCTCTTTTATAACCCAGGACCATTCCATATATGTATCTTCTTGTGTCCTCTTTTATAACCCAGGACCATTCCATATATGGATCTTGTTGTGTCCTCTTTTATAACCCAGGACCATTCCATATATGGATCTTGTTGTGTCCTCTTTTATAACCCAGGACCATTCCATATATGGATCTTGTTGTGTCCTCTTTTATAACCCAGGACCATTCCATATATGGATCTTGTTGTGTCCTCGTTTATAACCCAGGACCAATCTATATATGGATCTTGTTTTGTCCTCTTTTATAACCCAGGACCATTCCATATATGTATCTTGTTGTGTCCTCTTTTATAACCCAGGACCATTCCATATATGTATCTTCTTGTGTCCTCTTTTATAACCCAGGACCATTCCATATATGTATCTTCTTGTGTCCTCTTTTATAACCCAGGACCATTCCATATATGTATCTTCTTGTGTCCTCTTTTATAACCCAGGACCATTCCATATATGGATCTTCTTGTGTCCTCTTTTATAACCCAGGACCATTCCATATATGGATCTTGTTGTGTCCTCTTTTATAACCCAGGACCATTCCATATATGGATCTTGTTTTGTCCTCGTTTATAACCCAGGACCATTCCATATATGGATCTTGTTTTGTCCTCGTTTATAACCCAGGACCATTCCATATATGGATCTTGTTGTGTCCTCGTTTATAACCCAGGACCATTCCATATATGGATCTTGTTTTGTCCTCTTTTATAACCCAGGACCATTCCATATATGGATCTTGTTGTGTCCTCGTTTATAACCCAGGACCATTCCATATATGGATCTTGTTGTGTCCTCGTTTATAACCCAGGACCAATCTATATATGGATCTTGTTGTGTTTTACTATAAAATAGGTTTTATTTAATTGTAATTATTTATATCCTTTCCATCTGTATGCGATATCTGTCACACTGTGTATATGTAGCTATTTCTTATAGCCTGTATTAATTATACCCTCTATATATGTATATGTGATTTCAATTACGTTATCTGCCAAATATATTCCCCACTATACAGTTCACTTTCTACCCCCCCTCCCCCTTCCATAATCACACCACCAGCCCATCGCGTCATTTAAACGCGCCCTCCTCCCGCATTATCATTATGCGCATTTACGCCGGTACTGGCATCTAGCTTAGGAGGCTCGCGGCACCAGGACGCTCCCTCCTACCCACGTTTATATTATAAACATAAAGGAGGGTCACGCCATTAGGACGCGCCCTCCTAATACATATTACACACACTCCTTCCCGTTCCTAGGCGGCTTTACTACAGCCCCCATAATCCCTAGCGAAAATGGCCACCGATCACGACCCATGTTTTCTCTAATTGATGTTTAAATAACCCTCCTTTCTCACACCAGCTTCCTATTCCAGTAATGTACACACTCAGATTTATTACCATATAAGAATTTCTAAATTTCTTCAGACATGTTAATTATGTCATTTTAAATTCCTTAAGCGGTTTCATTCCCTTTATAAACCCATGCTTGCCAGGTTATGATCTATACACTTCCACTTGAAAAAGCCTGCTGGCGAAACACGTTGTGGTCATTTTAATAACTGCATTGTATTTTATTAAAGGTATTTTCGTCACTTCCTCTCTGTGAGTTGCCATTTTACTTTTTTATTTTATTTGAATACTTTTTTACCTGGCTTCTGAGGTTTTTATCCTGTTCCAGTGAAACATTACTCCAAAGAATCCTAGGTGGGGATTATACCACCCAAGGCCTATCCATTGAGCAGTCCGCCTGCTCATGTAAATGTGAGTAACCACTTTATATTTTATCTGTGTACTCCTGTTTTTTTATAGAGAGCACCATTGCGGTTCCTTTTATATTTCATATGACCCTCCTTCAGACAAAACACCCTCTCATGTATCCTATAAGTGGGGATTGTACCACTGTACTGTACACTGCCATGTACACCGACACAGCAAACAGGACTTGCATATCACAGACCGTGTACACTGACACAGCAAACAGGACTTGCATTTCACAGACCGTGTACACTGACACAGCAAACAGGACTTGCATATCACAGACCGTGTACACCGACACAACACACAGGACTTGCATATCACAGACCGTGTACACTGACACAGCAAACAGGACTTGCATATCACAGACCATGTACACTGACACAGCAAACAGGACTTGCATATCACAGACCATGTACACTGACACAGCAAACAGGACTTGCATTTCACAGACCGTGTACACTGACACAGCAAACAGGACTTGCATATCACAGACCGTGTACACTGACACAGCAAACAGGACTTGCATATCACAGACCGTGTACACCGACACAACACACAGGACTTGCATCTCACAGACCGTGTACAACGACACAACACACAGGACTTGCATATCACAAGCTAAATGGACCAAACAGAGACAGCATATATACTGAAACAATACACTTGACAAACATGTTTTAGAAAGGAGAAATCGTCCTACCTCGATGTCACACTCATTTCTGGGATTTAAAAACAAAGGTTGCCGGTCTGGATACAGATACGAGTACTGACGCCAGAAATTCTCAGCTAAACTCAGCAAAAGCTGTTCCTTGGTAGAGTTAGATGTATAGGAGGCAGGAAACTGATCCAAACACTCTCTGAAACACAATTAGAGGAGTTTAAACCTCACAGAAATAAACGCAAATCAGGGCTGGTCTCACATGTGTCACATTTAATACATAAAATATCTCAATTATACCTCCAACACTGCGATCTATGTCCGAAACACGGGAATTGTAATGGCTCACAGCGCGGCCCCCGCTCTCTGTATTGCACACAGCCTCTGCATTGCGCACACCGCGGCACACCCTCTGCATTGCACACACCGCGGCACACCCTCTGCATTGCACACACCGCGGCACACCCTCTGCATTGCACACACCGCGGCACACCCTCTGCATTGCACACACCGCGGCACACCCTCTGCATTGCACACACCGCGGCACACCCTCTGCATTGCACACACCGCGGCACACCCTCTGCATTGCACACACCGCGGCACACCCTCTGCATTGCACACACCGCGGCACACCCTCTGCATTGCACACACCGCGGCACACCCTCTGCATTGCACACACCGCGGCACACCCTCTGCATTGCACACACCGCGGCACACCCTCTGCATTGCACACACCGCGGCACACCCTCTGCATTGCACACACCGCGGCACACCCTCTGCATTGCACACACCGCGGCACACCCTCTGCATTGCACACACCGCGGCACACCCTCTGCATTGCACACACCGCGGCACACCCTCTGCATTGCACACACCGCGGCACACCCTCTGCATTGCACACAGCGCGGCACACCCTCTGCATTGCACACACCGCGGCACACCCTCTGCATTGCACACACCGCGGCACACCCTCTGCATTGCACACACCGCGGCACACCCTCTGCATTGCACACACCGCGGCACACCCTCTGCATTGCACACACCGCGGCACACCCTCTGCATTGCACACACCGCGGCACACCCTCTGCATTGCACACACCGCGGCACACCCTCTGCATTGCACACACCGCGGCACACCCTCTGCATTGCACACACCGCGGCACACCCTCTGCATTGCACACACCGCGGCACACCCTCTGCATTGCACACACCGCGGCACACCCTCTGCATTGCACACACCGCGGCACACCCTCTGCATTGCACACACCGCGGCACACCCTCTGCATTGCACACACCGCGGCACACCCTCTGCATTGCACACACCGCGGCACACCCTCTGCATTGCACACACCGCGGCACACCCTCTGCATTGCACACACCGCGGCACACCCTCTGCATTGCACACACCGCGGCACACCCTCTGCATTGCACTGACTGCGGTGAGTGCTCTCAGTACAAACCAATCTGTAACAATTATAAATAATTTCTAGTTACCTGATGCTTTCGGCTTCTGTCGTCTCAAATTTTGATATATATTCCTGCATCTCGTGGAGATCACGCTCTGTTAGTATGTTCTCTCTAATCTCCCCGTGTTCCGGTGTCCGGTGGAGATCACGCTCTGTTAGTATGTTCTCCTTCATGTTTCCGTGATGCAGCTCTTGATCCATTTCTGTTGCTTCAGCTTCTGAAAAAAAAGCACCAAAATGTAATCGCGTTAGTTGCATTACCTGGAGAACTACGCCATGTCTATGTTTTCATGGCTGATATACAGCCGACTGCTGAGATAACAGATACACTATGCTGAGCCACACAACAACATTTATCCGCTGGTGAGGCAGCAAGGGAATCAGGAGAATGGCTTCCGAAATATGACACAGGGCTTTAAAAGGTTCCTCTGCGGCCCCCTGTACATCCCGCTATGGTGACTATGATGCTAGGAGTACCCTGGCCCGATTACCCAGTAATTTTGCAATGTTTCCCGCCTTACCTGTACATCAACTGACTGCTCTCCTCTGTGAAGGAATGCACACGGACATTAGCCAACCCGGAACTTTATTTTATTATATCATTAAAGGGGACACGCCAAGCACCAAAACAACTTTAACTTAATGAAGCAGTTTTTGTGTATTAGATCATGTGCCTGCAGCCTCACTGCATATTTATTATTAAATCATAAGCATTTAATATTTTATAAGGAGATCATTATTTAGATTATATTGAGATAATTCTAATTACAGTGGGACCTCGGTTTACAAACGCCTCGGTTACCATAAATGAAAATCCATTGAAAATAATGCCTCGGTTTACAATGTTTTTTCGCAATACAAAGCAAGTTTCCCCATGATGCATTGCACCTGGGAGGTTTATAGCGCCGCCCCCTGCATGCTGGAGCCTGTGGGTAGCACATGGCGTCGAGTGTGGAGGTGTTGGAGCGGCCTTTGGATCGAGTTTTGGAGCCATTCTGGAAATTGTTTGCAGTTGTTTTGGGACTTTTTGGTGCATTTCTCAAGCTGTGGAAAGTTAGGGAGCTGAGCTTTGTCGTTTGCATGCCTTTTACTGTGTGTTCTGCATTGTGTGTTGCTTTCCATGCCAGCTCATTTTGACTTTTTCTGACCTCCAGAACGGATTAATTGGTTTTCAATGCATTCCTATGGGAAACCGCGTTTCAGTTTACAAATTTTTCGCAAAAAGAAACGTCCCAAAGAACGCATTAAATTCGTAAACCGAGGTCCTACTGTGTATAACATATTAATTGTTATATTATGAGATATTTCTTACTACATAAAATTTTTATTATAATAGTGTTATATTTATTAGATTTATTATATAATGAGATATTTCTTATTATTATTAGTATTATTATTTTTTTTAAGGACATAGTGATTATTATTATATAAGGTTATAATTATTATTATTATATGATATATTTCTTCTTTGTGTTATTATTATTATCATGATTATATAAAGTTATTGTGGCAGACCGCCTCGCACCCCGACTGGGTGCCTCCGCCAATTGATGCTTCCTAGTGCTCACAGAGAACTCCAATCACTCCAGCACTCCACCGGACACCATCAGCACTGCAGTTCCTACTTCCAGCGTTAAAGCTTGGTTGGGGTCTCGTTGTCCTCCACCCACCCTGGACCCAAGACCAGGATCCAGCTTCCAGTGAGTAGACCTGTCCTCCAAGAGAGTGTAGCAGGCGGCTCTTAAAAGAGCAACTGATTATAATCCCTGGGGAGTATAGTAATATAGCAATCCCCAGAGCAGATAGAACCGTTTCCCCCACACACGAGATGAGGGTAGGCAGGAATTAAATTTATTGGCAGCCACAACTGACCTTATATGCGTTCCCCATGAAAGGGGCACTCCCCCCTGGACCTGAGAGTAGACTACAGTAAAAACACACACACGATTACATTGGCTCTCAGGTCCAGGACACTCCAATACAAAATAGGTCAATACCTCCCCTGTAAAAAAACAGAAGTTTATAGGCACTCTCTATAGTACAACAAATAAGTGAGGGCTGCTGTATACAGTACAAGGATTCCCAAAACCTTGTGTAATAGTGAAACAGAAATAGAATATGGCGTATACTGCGCCCAAAATCATACGTACATACACCTGGAGAAGGGAGGTATATTATTATTATTATATCAGGTTGTATTATTATTATATAAAGCCCTCCCTTCTCCAGGTGTATGTACGTATGATTTTGGGCGCAGTATTCGCCATATTCTATTTCAATACCTTCCCTTGTGCCTGAAAGATAATTGAGTCAGGAACTGTACTAAACTCAATTATATCCAGGCACAGAAAACACACATTTTTACAAAATCCCCCAAAAAGTTACATCCCCTGATAGCACCGATCTGGGTGACCAACATATCCAAAAATCACCCAGATCAATTCAGGGGTTCAGGAAATTTCTGGAAGTCATCATTTAACCTACCGCACGCATGGTCCTATGCCCAAAACAGTTTCAGAGAATCAGGGCTTGCGGTCAGTCTAGTTCTGTAGTTTAAAAACCGAACAAACTACCGAACAGAGTCAATTGTCTTAGTCTGGAGCTTGTTCCCCTTGTTTGTTGGAACGTTTCCATCGAACAGTGTCTTTCTAAGTTGTGTAGAACCAAACGCAGGCGATTCTGGAAGTCCAGCGGTGTTTGGTAATTTCAGTGTCCGAAAACAGTTCCATTAACTCGACGACCAAACACCGCCGCCTGCGTTCGCAGGAACAAGATGGCCACCACCTTGTGGTCGTTCATGCAAACAGCGGCCACCCAGACAAACACTTAGAACACTGCGGTGGAAAGTGTTACAAACTGTCAGTTAGGCTTAACAAGCTCCCGGGTGGTCTCTGGTTCGTGCTTAAAGTTATATTATATTATATAAGGTTATTTTGGCAAACTTAGCCACTTACAGAATGTCTTTATATATATATATATATATATATATATATATCTGTCCATCATTACCATTGCTATGTTTATATGTAAAAAAAAAAACACACCACTGTTAAGAGATCTGTATATAAAAATGTACATCTGGTTTATCTTCTGCATTCGTGTGCTTACAGCACACGAATGCCGCTAACATTACATTGCCAGTTTCACGAACAGTGGATTCCTACACTGTTCGTGAAACTAACTAAGGACCGAATGGGAGACCACCCCAGCAGGTTGTGTGCCGCTCATTAATGAGGTTGCAACATTGTGTCCAGCCGTTAATGGGCTTTCTGTGTGTGGCCGCCGTTCGTGTACCGAACACATGGCGGCGGCCATCTTTGCTTTGTTAGAGTTCAGCGGTGTTTGATCATCGAGTGCCTGGCACGGTGGACTTCCATAGCGTTCGGGAGACTCGCTCTTTTGGGGAAATAAAGGTATTCGTGAGTTTTCTCTTCTAAACCCCAGTTTGTGCAAATGTATATTACGAGTGGCGTTCGGTTAATTCTGCAGGGATCAGAACGGTACTTCGGTATCGTGTTATTATAATATAAGGTTATATTGTTATTATTATATAAGGTTGTATTATTATTATTATTATTATTATATAAGGTTATATTATTATTATTATTATTATTATTATATCAGGTTGTATTATTATTGTAACGGATCGCCTGGCACCCCGACTGGGTACCTCCGTTAAAGGATGCTCCTAGCGCTCCTGAGGACTTCAAGCACTGCAGCAGACACCACAACCACTGAATCTGAGAAGCATAGGAATCCTCTCTAGCATATGAATGCTGTATACAGCCGAATAGGAAAAACCATGCGAATAGGTTTACACTCCTAGCAGTCAAACTGGAACAGCATACAATAAATCCTCCCCCAATAATGAGACGACACTCCACTTTGAGGGTTAAGCAGGAACTCTGGACTGGCTCATCCAGCCTGGCTTTTATTACAAGTGTACACATACAGGCCACGCCCAGGGGGAGGCATAAAAGAACCAATGACATAGATGTTACCTCCCACACATCCCCTCCCCTTAGTGTGACACATAATCCCATTATTCATACAATTTAAACATGACTTTTACACAATATCTATAACTTCTAAAATATACATGTCACAAACATAAAACATACATTTTCTTACTCAGCATACTTCAATTAGGAACACTCTCAAAAATCATCCCAATCCCTCCAGTAGATCAATAGTTAGTTGGAGGTCCCTTTATGACCGACCGCAAGCACATTTTCCTGCCCAAAACAGTTCCATAGATTTGGGCTGTGCGGTCGGTCAATTACTGGCATAAAAACTGGCATAAAAAAGTCCCATTCGAAGGGTGCCTGTACTTCGACTTTAGTCGAAGTGTCGAAGTGGAGTTGATGTTAAGAGTCGGCGGTGTTCGAAGTTAAAATGGCCGCCGCCACGTGGTCCTTTGTCCGATGCTGGCCACTTCGACAGCTTCGACAGCTTTGAAAGTGTCCGAAGTGCCATATAAAAAAGTACCAATCTTTCCCCAAATTATTTAAAAGGGCTAGGGACAGTATTATACAATTCACATGCCCAAAAGTAGTTCTTAAAGGGTCAGTACATTATGGTAGCAGTCCATAAGCCACAATTCAGTCCCTTAAAGGGCAATATCTCCCAGGGACCATAATCACTGGGCAGGAGGCTAGCAACCAGGCTTCTCCAGTACTCAGTGGCGAGGTTGGTTCCGCCACAATTATTATATAAGGTTATATTATTATTATTATTATATCAGGTTGTATTATTATTATATAAGGTTATATTATTATTATATAAGGTTATATTATTATTATTATTATATCAGGTTATATTATTATATAAGGTTATATTATTATATAAGATCGTATTATTATTATATAAGGTTATATTATTATTATATAAGGTTATATTATTATTATATAAGGTTATATTATTATTATTATTATATAAGGTTGTATTATTATATAAGGTTGTATTATTATATAAGGTTATATTATTACATCAGGTTATATTATTATTAGATCAGGTTATATTATTATTAGATCAGGTTATATTATTATATCAGGTTATATTATTATATCAGGTTATATTATTACATCAGGTTATATTATTATTAGATCAGGTTATATTATTACATCAGGTTATATTATTATTAGATCAGGTTATATTATTATTATTATTATTATTATTATATAAGGTTATATTATTATTAGATCAGGTTATATTATTATTATTATTATTATTATATAAGGTTATATTATTATTATATAAGGTTGAATTATTATTATATAAGGTTGTATTATTATTATATAAGGTTGTATTATTATTATATAAGGTTATATTAATATTATTATATAAGGTTATATTATTATTATTATATCAGGTTATATTATTATACAAGGTTATATTATTATTATATCAGGTTATATTATTATTATTATATCAGGTTATGTTATTATTATTATTATCAGGTTATGTTATTATTATTATTATTATATTGATGTAGAATTATTAAAAAATCTTTATTGTACTTGTATTGAGTTATTGTACTAACTCCACTTAACCTCATACCTTGACAAATCCTCCATTTTGTCCTCATAACCAAACTTCTTCATTTTAAAACTACATTACATGACAGAATTTCCCAGCACATCTAACTGTAACGAGTATATACCCCTACACGCAGGATCCAGCCTAACAGAAGACAGTACAGAGGAGAGATACGTCTACCGGACCTTAGAGTGGCCGGACTCGACGTAATAGGATAAGACAGAGTCAGGAACGATCCGAGGTCAAGGGCACAAAGAGACAGCGTAAACGAAAACTAGCCGGGGACTGGTACACAGGAATCAGCAAGCCGGCAAACAGTACAGAATAGGATAAAGCGAAAACGAAGTCAGAATACAAAGCCAAGGTCAAATACGGAGAAACACAACTGAACACAACAAGCACTAAAGGGAACTGTAGCAGAAACCACGATAGGGCAAGGAACTAAGGGAAAAGGGTAAGTATAAGTAGCCTTCAAACTAATGTGATTGGCTCCTGTCACTTCCACTCCCCCAACAGGTAAGTGTATGGGGTGATTGGCATGACAGGAGCCAATGGGAGCCTTTTTGCAATTTAGGCTCCCACTGTCTCTTTAAGAGCGCGCCCGAGATTCGCGGCGCGCTCTTAGCTGCAGGCGGGACACGTGACCGCTTCCCGCGGTCACTGCCCGCCTTCCTGTCTGAACAGTCGGACGAGCCGCGCGCGGCTCGTGCAGCCGCAGGACCGCGCGCGGCTTGAAGAGAGGACCGCGTCCGGCCCCCGGATAAGGTAAGTACCGCTACAGTACCCCCCCCTGAGGACACGCCCTCCGGGCGGGCAGGACCAGGCCTGGCAGGAAAACGCGAATGGAAAGAACGTACAAGGCGGGGAGCATGAACAGCATCCGCAGAAATCCAACTGCGCTCCTCAGGCCCATAACCCTTCCAATGTACCAAGTACTGAAGCCGACCCCTAAGAAAACGAGAGTCAATAACAGCAGATACTTCGAACTCCTCATGACCCTCCACAGAGACAGGAGGGGGAGGGGGAGTATGCCGGGTATAGCGGTTGCGTACGTAAGGCTTCAACAAAGAGGTGTGAAATACATTGGGTATACGCAGATTCTTAGGCAGACCCAAGGCATAAGAAACGGGATTAACCTTATGTATAATGCGATAAGGACCAATGAAGCGGGGAGCCAATTTCATAGAAGGCACCCGGAGGCGAATATTCCGTGTGGAAAGCAAAACCCTGTCCCCCACAACATAGGAAGGAGCCGCTCTGCGATGCTTGTCAGCCTGAGCCTTCTGGCGGGCAGCAGAGTCCACCAAAGAACGCTGAACCTGCTCCCAAGTACTACGCAAACCAGCCAAATGCTCATCCAGAACTGGCATGCCCTGAGAGGAGAATGCAGCCGGAAGAACAACGGGATGCTGGCCATAGACAACGTAAAAAGGGCTTTTGCCGGAAGAATCATGAGTGGCATTATTCCGAGCAAATTCAGCCCAAGGAAGCAGGTCAGACCAATTGTCCTGATGGTGAGACACAAAACAACGGAGGTACTGCTCAAGAGACTGGTTGGCACGTTCAGCAGCTCCATTAGACTGGGGATGGTAAGCGGAAGAAAATGAGAGGGAAATACCCATCTCCGAACAAAAGGCTTTCCAGAACCTGGAAATAAATTGGCTACCCCTATCGGATACAATAGATAAGGGAATACCATGTAATCGAAACACTTCTCTAGCGAAGATAAGAGCCAATTCCTTGGAAGTGGGCAACTTGCGAAGAGACACAAAGTGAGCCATTTTGGAAAACCGATCTACTATCATTAGGATGACCGTGTTACCATTCGAAGGGGGTAATTCAACAATAAAATCCATTGATAGATTAGACCAAGGTCTCTCGGGAACGGGCAACGGATGCAACAGCCCACAAGGAACTCTACGAGAGGTTTTCATACATGCACAAGTAGTACAAGCACTTATATAGTCAGTAACATCCTTACGTAAGGTATCCCACCAGAAATACCGAGAAACGGCTGACACTGTTTTGGAAATACCAGGATGTCCAGCAGTCTTAGTATCGTGATAAAGTGACAGAATATCCCGTCTCTCGGGAATGTCAACGAACAATTTATCATTAGGCCTCTCGCTGGGTGCCATGCCTTGTTTCGCTTGTATGGCCTGCAAGAGGGACGAGGAAATAGACAATATAGTAGTTGCTATTATCCTGTCTGGGGGAATGACAGGAGTGACATCAATCTCCTGTTTGTCAATAGTCTCGAATTGTCTGGACAGAGCGTCCGCTTTGGTGTTCCGGTCACCTGGCCTATAGGTGATTATATAATTAAAATGAGACAAGAACAGTGACCACCTAGCCTGCCTTGAAGACAATCTTTTAGCTTCGCTAAGGTAGGATAGGTTCTTGTGATCTGTAAATATGAGAATAGGATCCTTAGTTCCTTCTAGCAAATGTCTCCATTCTTTGAGTGCTAAAATGATAGCAAGGAGTTCGCGATTACCCACATCATAATTCCTCTCTGCCTTGGACATTTGTTTAGAAAAGAAGCCACAAGGATGCAATGGCTTGTCAGGAGACTCTCTTTGGGATAAGACAGCACCTACCCCTATATCGGAAGCATCAACCTCAAGTATATATGGCAATGAGGGGACAGGATGCTGTAAAATAGGGGCAGAGGCGAACGTAGTTTTAAGAAAGTCAAAAGCCTGAAGTGCCTCAGTAGACCAGACACGTGTATTGCCATCCTTTTTAGTCATACGAGTAATAGGCGCTACTATAGACGAAAAACCTTTGATAAAACGTCTATAATAATTAGAGAAACCCAGAAAATGCTGGATGGCTTTCAGACCTTGCGGCAGAGGCCATTCTATGACTGCAGCGAGCTTCTGGGGATCCATCCGAAAACCCTCGGCGGAAATCAAATACCCTAAAAACTGGACCTCGGACTGGTCGAATAGACATTTTTCTAATTTGCAATAAAGACCATTAGCAAGAAGGGTCTTCAGAACTGTTGTAACATGTCTGTGATGAGCGTGAATGTCAGTAGAATATATTAAAATGTCATCCAAGTACACAATAACAAATGAGTGAATAAAGTCCCTTAAGACATCATTAATAAATTCTTGGAACACTGCTGGGGCATTGCAAAGCCCAAATGGCATGACGGTATACTCATAATGACCTGACCGAGTGTTAAAGGCTGTCTTCCATTCGTGGTCCTTTTTAATACGTATCAAATTGTATGCTCCTCTAAGATCTAATTTGGTGAATACCGTAGCATGTTTGAGCCTGTCAAACAATTCTGTTATTAGAGGTATAGGGTAAGCATTTTTGATGGTGATCTTGTTAAGACCTCTATAATCAATGCAAGGTCTTAAATCACCTTCTTTCTTTGATACAAAGAAGAACCCCGCTCCAGCCGGAGAGGAGGATCTTCTAATAAATCCCTTGTCTAATGACTCTTTAATGTACTCCTCCATGACACGGTTTTCTTGAACCGATAGGGGGTATACCCTGCCCTTAGGAGGTATAGTACCAGGCAACAAATCAATAGCACAATCGTAGGGTCTGTGAGGCGGTAATTTGTCAGCCTCTCTTTTATCAAAGACAGTCTTTAAAGTTAAATACTGAGAGGGTATTGTCGTAGATAAAGGAGGAACAGTAGGAACGTTAATATAATTCACAGGCGTGACTTCAATAGTACATGACTCATGGCAGGCTTCACTCCATGATTTTATCTGCCCTGTCTCCCAGTCAAAAATGGGATTGTGGGCACGTAACCATGGATACCCTAACACCAACTGTGAAGAGGGAGAGGTGATGACCTGGAACCGAATGGTTTCATAGTGTAGAACCCCTGTGTACATGTGTAGCGGTGCAGTCTCGTGAGTAACAACAGGAGATATCAATGGTCTACCATCTATGGCCTCAACGGCCAAGGGTATCTCCTTCTCTCTGATGGGAATATTGTTTCTCTTTACAAAACCAGAGTCTATAAAGTTCTCGGCTGCCCCAGAATCAACCAGGGCGTCTATGTTTTCAACTATACAACTCTCTCCCATATGTAAAGAAACAGGGAGAAGCAGTCGGTTAGGAGGCAATGTAGGAGACTTAGAAATCACACCCAAGGCCAGTCCCCTATAAGGTCTTAGGTGCGAGAGTTTTCCGGGAGCAGAGGACACTCCTTTACCATATGGTCTCTCTTACCACAATATGGGCAGAGTCCCTCCCTTCTCCTATGTAATTTCTCAGTATCTGAGAGTTTGGCAACCCCTAATTGCATAGGTTCCTCTTCAGATACTTTAACACTCTCCGGTATATTAACTCTGGGTTGAATAGGTGTAACAAAACGTCTATTCCTGTTCTTAGTATAGAGCCTGTCACGAATCCTATTATCTATATCGATGAGGTAGTCAATAAGGTCCTCTAAGGCAATAGGAAGCTCCTTAGCTGCTACCTCATCCAATATAGAGTCTGATAAACCTTCCATGAAGGCCGTAGTTAACCCATTATTGATCCAATCGACCTGTGAGGCAAGGGTACGAAACTGTATAGCGTAATCAGCCACAGACCTAGAACCCTGTTTAACCCTCATTAATGCTCTAGTGGCATTCTTAGACCTTTTCATAGTATCAAAAGTTCTGCGAAAAGCTGTTAGGAAACTGTGAAAGTTATGCACCATAGGTCCATTAGCCTCCTAAATAGGGTTTGCCCATTCAAGTGCTTTGTCGGTAAGTTGGTGCATAAAGAACCCAACTTTAGACCTCTCTGTGGGAAATGAACGTGGATACATTTCAAAATGAAACTCTATTTGGTTAATGAACCCTCTGCATGTCTTAGAATCCCCTCCATACCTAGGAGGAGGCGTTAAATGTGCTGTAGCGTTAGGCATAGTCGATACTTCAGGAAGCAGGGGTGCAGGAGGGTTAGGTGCGGTTGCTGGAATGGTTCTAGCTAAGAGCGTCTGGAGAGCCTGAGCTATTTGATCCATACGGTGATCCTGCTCTACAAATCTAGCCTCATGGGTCGCCATCTGTTGAGCTAAATCTGCGGGGTCCATGGCCCTATCGTAATGTAACGAGTATATACCCCTACACGCAGGATCCAGCCTAACAGAAGACAGTACAGAGGAGAGATACGTCTACCGGACCTTAGAGTGGCCGGACTCGACGTAATAGGATAAGACAGAGTCAGGAACGATCCGAGGTCAAGGGCACAAAGAGACAGCGTAAACGAAAACTAGCCGGGGACTGGTACACAGGAATCAGCAAGCCGGCAAACAGTACAGAATAGGATAAAGCGAAAACGAAGTCAGAATACAAAGCCAAGGTCAAATACGGAGAAACACAACTGAACACAACAAGCACTAAAGGGAACTGTAGCAGAAACCACGATAGGGCAAGGAACTAAGGGAAAAGGGTAAGTATAAGTAGCCTTCAAACTAATGTGATTGGCTCCTGTCTCTTCCACTCCCCCAACAGGTAAGTGTATGGGGTGATTGGCATGACAGGAGCCAATGGGAGCCTTTTTGCAATTTAGGCTCCCACTGTCTCTTTAAGAGCGCGCCCGAGATTCGCGGCGCGCTCTTAGCTGCAGGCGGGACACGTGACCGCTTCCCGCGGTCACTGCCCGCCTTCCTGTCTGAACAGTCGGACGAGCCGCGCGCGGCTCGTGCAGCCGCAGGACCGCGCGCGGCTTGAAGAGAGGACCGCGTCCGGCCCCCGGATAAGGTAAGTACCGCTACACTAACACAATGGACAAAGACTGTATTTTCTATAAGACATGACTAACTCAGGAACTGCTGACTTTCCCCTAACTCGCAACATAGTATAATTTGAAGGCCATGAGAACACAGTAGTAATGAAATGTTCTATTCATAAGAGACCTTGCACCTGGCCACGAGGCCTGAGATCACCGACCGTGTAAAATGACGCTCCAGACCCCCTTGTCCCCACCCGTGTCCAAAATAATACCACCTCTTGGTGGGTGGGCACGGGACTAACCACTTAGTTTTTGAACCAATTAATTATATGGATAGGTAGACACTAATTCAGACACTTCACAATTAACCCAATTAATGATGTTTATTCACTAATATATTGATAATCAATGATGACGTAAAATGTCTCTTAAAAGGGCCTGCGCGCCCGCTTTTCTTCACTTGCCAATAAATTTTCTCGAAGTTATTTTAACCTGAACTCCGTGTGTCAGACTTAATTACTTCAGCGTATATACGCAATTCAATTTTCTTAATTTGGACAGGAACAGATAGACATTTAAACATTTTGGTTTACTGCTAAAATATAAGGTTATATTATTATTATTATTATATAAGGTTATATTATTATTATATCAGGTTATGTTATTATTATATCAGGTTATGTTATTATTATTATTATTATTATTATATCAGGTTATATTATTATACCAGGTTATATTATTATTATTATATCAGGTTATATTATTATTATTATATCAGGTTATATTATTATTATATCAGGTTGTATTATTATTATTATATCAGGTTGTATTAATATTATATAAGGTTATATTACTATTATTATTATTATTATTATATCAGGTTATGTTATTAATATATAAGGTTATATTATTATTATTATTATTATATCAGGTTATATTATTTTTACTATTATAAAAGGTTATATTATTATTATATAAGGTTATATTATTATTATTATATAAGGTTATATTATTATTATTATATCAGGTTATATTATTATTATTATTATATCAGGTTATATTTTTGTTATTATTATATCAGGTTGCAGTTATTAATATTATTATTATTATATCAGGTTATATTGTTATTATATAAGGTTATATTATTATTATATCAGGTTATATTATTATTATTATATCAGGTTATATTGTTATTATATAAGGTTATATTATTATTATTATATCAGGTTATATTGTTATTATATAAGGTTATATTATTATTATATCAGGTTATATTGTTATTATTATTGTTATTATTATATAAGGTTATATTATTATTGTTATTATTATATAAGGTTATATTGTTATTATTATTGTTATTATTATATAAGGTTATATTATTATTATTATATCAGGTTATATTGTTATTATTATTGTTATTATTATATAAGGTTATATTGTTATTATTATTGTTATTGTTATATAAGGTTATATTGTTATTATTATTGTTATTATTATATAAGGTTATATTGTTATTATTATTGTTATTATTATATAAGGTTATATTGTTATTATTATTGTTATTATTATATAAGGTTATATTGTTATTATTATTGTTATTATTATATAAGGTTATATTATTATTATTATATCAGGTTATATTATTATTATTATTATTTTATAAGGTTATATTATTATTATATCAGGTTATATTATTATTATTATTATTATATCAGGTTATATTATTATTATTATTATTATTATTATTATAATATCAGGTTATATTATTATTATATCAGGTTATATTATTATTATTATTATTATTATTATATCAGGTTATATTATTATTATTATATCAGGTTGCAGTTATTAATATTATTATTATTATATCAGGTTATATTGTTATTATATCAGGTTATATTATTATTATTATTATTATTATTATATCAGGTTATATTATTATTATTATTATTATTATTATTATATCAGGTTATGTTATTATTAATATATAAGGTTATATTATTATTATTATTATTATATCAGGTTATATTATTTTTACTATTATAAAAGGTTATATTATTATTATATAAGGTTATATTATTATTATTATATAAGGTTATATTATTATTATTATATAAGGTTATATTATTATTATTATTATATGAGGTTATATTATTATTATTATATCAGGTTATATTATTATTATTATATCAGGTTATATTTTTGTTATTATTATATCAGGTTGCAGTTATTAATATTATTATTATTATATCAGGTTATATTGTTATTATATAAGGTTATATTATTATTATATCAGGTTATATTATTATTATTATATCAGGTTATATTGTTATTATATAAGGTTATATTATTATTATTATATCAGGTTATATTGTTATTATTATTGTTATTATTATATAAGGTTATATTATTATTGTTATTATTATATAAGGTTATATTGTTATTATTATTGTTATTATTATATAAGGTTATATTATTATTATTATATCAGGTTATATTGTTATTATTATTGTTATTATTATATAAGGTTATATTGTTATTATTATTGTTATTGTTATATAAGGTTATATTGTTATTATTATTGTTATTATTATATAAGGTTATATTGTTATTATTATTGTTATTATTATATAAGGTTATATTGTTATTATTATTGTTATTATTATATAAGGTTATATTGTTATTATTATTGTTATTATTATATAAGGTTATATTATTATTATTATATCAGGTTATATTATTATTATTATTATTTTATAAGGTTATATTATTATTATATCAGGTTATATTATTATTATTATTATTATTATATCAGGTTATATTATTATTATTATTATTATTATTATATCAGGTTATATTATTATTATATCAGGTTATATGATTATTATTATTATTATTATATCAGGTTATATTATTATTATTATATCAGGTTGCAGTTATTAATATTATTATTATTATATCAGGTTATATTGTTATTATATCAGGTTATATTATTATTATTATTATTATATCAGGTTATATTATTATTATTATTATATCAGGTTGCAGTTATTAATATTATTATTATTATATCAGGTTATATTATTATTATATCAGGTTATATTATTATTATTATTATTATTATTATATCAGGTTATATTATTATTATTATTATATCAGGTTGCAGTTATTAATATTATTATTATTATATCAGGTTATATTATTATTATATCAGGTTATATTATTATTATTATTATTATTATTATTATTATTATATCAGGTTATATTATTATTATTATTATTATTATTATATCAGGTTGCAGTTATTAATATTATTATTATTATATCAGGTTATATTATTATTATTATTATTATTATTATTATTATTATTATTATTATATCAGGTTGCAGCTATTAATATTATTATTATATCAGGTTATATTGTTATTATATAAGGTTATATTATTATTATATCAGGTTATATTATTATTATTATATCAGGTTATATTGTAATTATATCAGGTTGCAGTTATTATTATTATTATTATTATATCAGGTTATATTATTATTATTATTATTATTATTATTATTATTATTATTATTATATAAAGGTTATATTATTATTATTATTGTTATTATTATTATTTCAGGTTGTATTATTATTATTATATCAGGTTATATTGTTATTATATCAGGTTATATTATTATTATTATATCAGGTTATATTATTATTATTATTATTATATAAGGTTATATTATTGTTATTATATCAGGTTATATTTTTGTTATTATTATATCAGGTTGCAGTTATTAATATTATTATTATTATATCAGGTTATATTATTATTATTATTATTATTATTATTATTATATCAGGTTATATTATTATTATATCAGGTTATATTATTATTATTATTATTATTATTATTATATAAGGTTATATTATTATTATTATTATTATTATTATTTCAGGTTGTATTATTATTATTATATCAGGTTATATTGTTATTATATCAGGTTGCAGTTATTATTTTTAGATAATATAAATGCTCACCCAGAGTCTCAGTAGTTGCACGTTGAGTCGCTCCTGTTACCATGGAAACCAAGCAGCGGAAGCAGGAAGCAGGTGTTGCTGCAAGGCCTGCCGGGAACTGTAGTTTATTGCGCGTAACAGCATGTAATCAGGTTTGCCTCACTTCCTCCCAGCTAAAAAGTCAGCAGCACACCCAATAATGACCCTCCTCACCTATAATAATAATACTCCCACCATATAATAATACTCCCATCATATAATAATAATACTAACACTCCCACCATATAATACTAACACTCCCACCATATAATAACACTCCCACCATATAATAATACTCCCACCATATAATAATAATAACACTCCCACCATATAATAATACTAACATTCCCACCATATAATAATACTAACATTCCCACCATATAACAATAATACTAACACTCCTACCATATAATAATACTCCCACCATATAATAATACTCCCACCATATAATAATACTCCCACCATATAATAATAATACTAACACTCCCACCATATAATAATTCTCCCACCATATAATAATACTCCCACCATATAATAATACTCCCACAGTATAATAATAATACTAACACTCCCACCATATAATAATACTAACACTCCCACCATATAATAATACTAACACTCCCACCATATAATAATAATGCTCCCGCCATATAATAATAATACTCCCACCATATAATAATAATACTAACACTCCCACCATATAATATTCCCACCATATAATAATACTCCCACCATATAATAATAATACTAACACTCCCACCATATAATAATACTCCCACCATATAATAATACTCCCACCATATAATAATAATAATACTAACACTCCCACCATATAATAATACTCCCACCATATAATAATAATACTCCCACCATATAATAATAATACTAACACTCCCACCATATAATAATACTCCCACCATATAATAATACTCCCACCATATAATAATACTCCCACCATATAATAATACTCCCACCATATAATAATACTCCCACCATATAATAATACTCCCACCATATGATAATAATACTAACACTCCCACCATATAATAATACTCCCACCAAATAATAATACTCCCACCATATGATAATAATACTAACACTCCCACCATATAATAATACTCCCACCAAATAATAATACTCCCATCATATAATAATAATACTAACACTCCCCTCATATAATAATAATACTAACACTCCCACCATATAATAATACTACCATAATATAATAATACTCCCACCATATAATAATACTCCCACCATATAATAATACTAACACTCCCACCATATAATAATATTCCCACCATATAATAATACTCCCACCATATAATAATACTAACACTCCCACCATATAATAATATTCCCACCATATAATAATACTCCCACCATATAATAATAATAATACTAACAGTCCCACCATATAATAATACTCCCACCATATAATAATAATACTAACACTCCCACCATATAATAATACTCCCACCATATAATAATAATAACACTCCCACCATATAATAATACTCCCACCATATAATAATAATAATAACACTCCCACCATATAATAATACTCCCACCATATAATAATAATAATACTAACACTCCCACCATATAAAATAATACTAACACTCCCATCATATACTACTCCCATCATATAATAATAATACTAACACTCCCACCATATAATAATACTCCCACCATATAATAATAATACTAACACTCCCATCATATAATAATACTCCCATCATATAATAATAATACTAACACTCCCACCATATAATAATACTCCCACCATATAATAATAATAATACTCCCACCTATAATAATAATAATACTCCCACCATATAATAATACTCCCACCTATTATAATAATAATAATAATACTCCCACCATATAATAATACTCCCAACATAGAATAATAATAATACTAACACTCCCACCATATATTAATACTCCCACCATATAATAATAATACTAACACTCCCACCATATAATACTCCCATCATATAATAATAATACTAACACTCCCACCATATAATAATAATACTAACACTCCCACCATAAAATAATACTCCCATCATATAATAATACTAACACTCCCATCATATAATAATAATAATACTCCCACCATATAATAATAATACTAACACTCCCACCATATAATAATACTCCCACCATATAATAATAATACAAACACTCCCACCATATAACACTCCCACCATATAATAATAATAATAATAATACTCCCACCTATAATAATAATAATACTCCCATCATATAATAGTAATCATAATACTCCCACCATATAATAATACTCCCACCATATAATAATACTCCCATCATATAATAATAATAATAATAATAACACTCCCACCATATAATAATACTCCCACCATATAATAATAATACTAACACTCCCCTCATATAATAATAATACTAACACTCCCACCATATAATAATACTACCATCATATAATAATACTCCCACCATATAATAATACTCCCACCATATAATAATACTAACACTCCCACCATATAATAATATTCCCACCATATAATAATACTCCCACCATATAATAATAATACTAACACTCCCACCATATAATAATATTCCCACCATATAATAATACTCCCACCATATAATAATAATAATACTAACAGTCCCACCATATAATAATACTCCCACCATATAATAATAATACTTACACTCCCACCATATAATAATAATCCCACCATATAATAATACTAACACTCCCACCATATAATAATACTCCCACCATATAATAATAATAATACTAAAACTCCCACCATATAATAATAATACTAACACTCCCATCATATACTACTCCCATCATATAATAATAATACTAACACTCCCACCATATAATAATACTCCCACCATATAATAATAATACTAACACTCCCACCATATAATAATACTCCCACCATATAATAATAATACTAACACTCCCATCATATAATAATACTCCCATCATATAATAATAATAATACTAACACTCCCACCATATAATACTCCCATCATATAATAATAATACTAACACTCCCACCATAAAATAATACTCCCATCATATAATACTAACACTCCCATCATATAATAATAATAATACTCCCACCATATAATAATAATACTAACACTCCCACCATATAACACTCCCACCATATAATAATAATAATAATAATACTCCCACCTATAATAATAATAATACTCCCATCATATAATAGTAATCATAATACTCCCACCATATAATAATAATAATAATAACACTCCCACCATATAATAATACTCCCATCATATAATAATACTCCCACCATATAATAATACTCCCATCATATAATACTAACACTCCCACCATATAATAATACTCCCATCATATAATAATAATAACAACACTCCCACCATATAATACTCCCATCATATAATACTAACACTCCCATCATATAATATTACTCCCATCATATAATAATACTCCCATCATATAATAATACTAACACTCCCACCATATAATAATAATACTAACACTCCCACCATATAATAATACTCCCATCATTTAATAACACTAACACTCCCACCATATAATACTCCCATCATATAATAATAATCCCACCAATAATAATAATAATACTCCCACCATATAATAATACTCCCACCATATAATAATACTAACACTCCCACCATATAATAATATTCCCACCATATAATAATACTCCCACCATATAATCACAATACTAACACTCCGACCATATAATAATATTCCCACCATATAATAATACTCCCACCATATAATAATAATACTAACAGTCCCACCATATAATAATACTCCCACCATATAATAATACTAACACTCCCACCATATAATAATAATAATAATAATACTAAAACTCCCACCATATAATAATAATACTAACACTCCCATCATATACTACTCCCATCATATAATAATAATGCTAACACTCCCACCATATAATAATACTCCCACCATATAATAATAATACTAACACTCCCACCATATAATAATACTCCCACCATATAATAATAATACTAACACTCCCATCATATAATAATACTCCCATCATATAATAATAATACTAACACTCCCACCATATAATAATACTCCCACCATATAATAATAATAATAATAATACTCCCACCTATAATAATAATAATACTCCCACCATATAATAATACTCCCACCTATAATAATAATAATAATAATAATAATAATAATACTCCCACCATATAATAATACTCCCAACATAGAATAATAATACTAACACTCCCACCATATAATAATACTCCCACCATATAATAATAATGCTCCCGCCATATAATAATAATACTCCCACCATATAATAATAATACTAACACTCCCACCATATAATATTCCCACCATATAATAATACTCCCACCATATAATAATAATACTAACACTCCCACCATATAATAATACTCCCACCATATAATAATACTCCCACCATATAATAATAATAATACTAACACTCCCACCATATAATAATACTCCCACCATATAATAATAATACTCCCACCATATAATAATACTCCCACCATATAATAATACTCCCACCATATAATAATAATACTCCCACCATATAATAATAATACTCCCACCATATAATAATAATACTCCCACCATATAATAATAATACTCCCACCATATAATAATAATACTCCCACCATATAATAATACTCCCACCATATGATAATAATACTAACACTCCCACCATATAATAATACTCCCACCAAATAATAATACTCCCACCATATGATAATAATACTAACACTCCCACCATATAATAATACTCCCACCAAATAATAATACTCCCATCATATAATAATAATACTAACACTCCCCTCATATAATAATAATACTAACACTCCCACCATATAATAATACTACCATAATATAATAATACTCCCACCATATAATAATACTCCCACCATATAATAATACTAACACTCCCACCATATAATAATATTCCCACCATATAATAATACTCCCACCATATAATAATACTAACACTCCCACCATATAATAATATTCCCACCATATAATAATACTCCCACCATATAATAATAATAATACTAACAGTCCCACCATATAATAATACTCCCACCATATAATAATAATACTAACACTCCCACCATATAATAATACTCCCACCATATAATAATACTAACACTCCCACCATATAATAATACTCCCACCATATAATAATAATAACACTCCCACCATATAATAATACTCCCACCATATAATAATAATAATACTAACACTCCCACCATATAATAATAATACTAACACTCCCATCATATACTACTCCCATCATATAATAATAATACTAACACTCCCACCATATAATAATACTCCCACCATATAATAATAATACTAACACTCCCATCATATAATAATACTCCCATCATATAATAATAATACTAACACTCCCACCATATAATAATACTCCCACCATATAATAATAATAATACTCCCACCTATAATAATAATAATACTCCCACCATATAATAATACTCCCACCTATTATAATAATAATAATAATACTCCCACCATATAATAATACTCCCAACATAGAATAATAATAATACTAACACTCCCACCATATAATAATACTCCCACCATATAATAATAATACTAACACTCCCACCATATAATACTCCCATCATATAATAATAATACTAACACTCCCACCATATAATAATAATACTAACACTCCCACCATAAAATAATACTCCCATCATATAATAATACTAACACTCCCATCATATAATAATAATAATACTCCCACCATATAATAATAATACTAACACTCCCACCATATAATAATACTCCCACCATATAATAATAATACAAACACTCCCACCATATAACACTCCCACCATATAATAATAATACTAACACTCCCACCATATAATAATAATAATAATAATACTCCCACCTATAATAATAATAATACTCCCATCATATAATAGTAATCATAATACTCCCACCATATAATAATACTCCCACCATATAATAATACTCCCACCATATAATAATACTCCCATCATATAATAATAATAATAATAACACTCCCACCATATAATAATACTCCCACCATATAATAATAATACTAACACTCCCCTCATATAATAATAATACTAACACTCCCACCATATAATAATACTACCATCATATAATAATACTCCCACCATATAATAATACTCCCACCATATAATAATACTAACACTCCCACCATATAATAATATTCCCACCATATAATAATAATACTAACACTCCCACCATATAATAATATTCCCACCATATAATAATACTCCCACCATATAATAATAATACTAACAGTCCCACCATATAATAATACTCCCACCATATAATAATAATACTTACACTCCCACCATATAATAATACTCCCACCATATAATAATACTAACACTCCCACCATATAATAATACTCCCACCATATAATAATAATGATACTAAAACTCCCACCATATAATAATAATACTAACACTCCCATCATATACTACTCCCATCATATAATAATAATACTAACACTCCCACCATATAATAATACTCCCACCATATAATAATAATACTAACACTCCCACCATATAATAATACTCCCACCATATAATAATAATACTAACACTCCCATCATATAATAATACTCCCATCATATAATAATAATACTAACACTCCCACCATATAATACTCCCATCATATAATAATAATACTAACACTCCCACCATAAAATAATACTCCCATCATATAATAATACTAACACTCCCATCATATAATAATAATAATACTCCCACCATATAATAATAATACTAACACTCCCACCATATAACACTCCCACCATATAATAATAATAATAATAATAATAATACTCCCACCTATAATAATAATAATACTCCCATCATATAATAGTAATCATAATACTCCCACCATATAATAATAATAATAACACTCCCACCATATAATAATACTTCCACCATATAATAATACTCCCACCATATAATACTCCCATCATATAATACTAACACTCCCACCATATAATAATACTCCCATCATATAATAATAATAACAACACTCCCACCATATAATACTCCCATCATATAATAATACTCCCATCATATAATAATACTAACACTCCCACCATATAATAATACTCCCATCATTTAATAACACTAACACTCCCACCATATAATACTCCCATCATATAATAATAATCCCACCAATAATAATAATAATACTCCCACCATATAATAATACTCCCACCATATAATAATACTAACACTCCCACCATATAATAATATTCCCACCATATAATAATACTCCCACCATATAATCATAATACTAACACTCCGACCATATAATAATATTCCCACCATATAATAATACTCCCACCATATAATATTAATACTAACAGTCCCACCATATAATAATACTCCCACCATATAATAATACTAACACTCCCACCATATAATAATAATAATAATAATAATAATAATACTAAAACTCCCACCATATAATAATAATACTAACACTCCCATCATATACTACTCCCATCATTTAATAATAATGCTAACACTCCCACCATATAATAATACTCCCACCATATAATAATAATACTAACACTCCCACCATATAATAATACTCCCACCATATAATAATAATACTAACACTCCCATCATATAATAATACTCCCATCATATAATAATACTAACACTCCCACCATATAATAATACTCCCACCATATAATAATAATTATAATAATAATAATAATAATAATAATAATAATAATAATAATAATAATAATAATAATAATAATAATACTCCCACCATATAATAATACTCCCACCTATAATAATAATAATAATAATAATAATAATAATACTCCCACCATATAATAATACTCCCAACATAGAATAATAATACTAACACTCCCACCATATAATAATACTCCCACCATATAATAATAATACTAACACTCCCACCACATAATACTCCCATCATATAATAATAATACTAACACTCCCACCATATAATAATAATACTAACACTCCCACCATAAAATAATACCCCCACCATATAATAATAATACTAACACTCCCATCATATAATAATACTCCCATCATATAATAATAATACTAACACTCCCACCATATAATAATACTCCCACCATATAATAATAATAATAATACTCCCACCTATAATAATAATAATACTCCCACCATATAATAATACTCCCACCTATAATAATAATAATAATAATACTCCCACCATATAATAATACTCCCAACATAGAATAATAATACTAACACTCCCACCATATAATAATACTCCCACCATATAATAATAATACTAACACTCCCACCATATAATACTCCCATCATATAATAATAATACTAACACTCCCACCATATAATAATACTAACACTCCCACCATAAAATAATACTCCCATCATATAATAATACTAACACTCCCATCATATAATAATAATTATACCCCCACCATATAATAATAATACTAACACTCCCACCATATAATAATACTCCCACCATATAATAATAATACAAACACTCCCACCATATAATACTCCCACCATATAATAATACTAACACTCCCACCATATAATAATAATACTAACACTCCCACCATATAATAATAATAATAATACTCCCACCTATAATAATAATACTCCTATCATATAATAGTAATCATAATACTCCCACCATATAATAATACTCCCACCATATAATAATACTCCCATCATATAATAATAATAATAATAACACTCCCACCATATAATAATACTCCCACCATATAATAATAATAATAATACTAACACTCCCACCATATAATACTCCCATCATATAATAACAATACTAACACTCCCCTCATATAATAATAATACTAACACTCCCACCATATAATAATACTGCCATCATATAATAATACTCCCACCATATAATAATACTCCCACCATATAATAATACTCCCACCATATAATAATACTCCCACCATATAATAATATTCCCACCATATAATAATACTCCCACCATATAATAATAATACTAACACTCCCACCATATAATAATATTCCCACCATATAATAATACTCCCACCATATAATAATAATACTAACAGTCCCACCATATAATAATACTCCCACCATATAATAATAATACTAACACTCCCACCATATAATAATACTCCCACCATATAATAATACTAACACTCCCACCATATAATAATACTCCCACCATATAATAATAATAATAATAATAATACTAACACTCCCACCATATAATAATAATACTAACACTCCCATCATATACTACTCCCATCATATAATAATAATACTAACACTCCCACCATATAATAATACTCCCACCATATAATAATAATACTAACACTCCCACCATATAATAATACTCCCACCATATAATAATAATACTAACACTCCCATCATATAATAATACTCCCATCATATAATAATAATACTAACACTCCCACCATATAATAATACTCCCACCATATAATAATAATAATAATAATAATACTCCCACCTATAATAATAATAATAATACTCCCACCATATAATAATACTCCCACCTATAATAATAATAATAATAATAATAATACTCCCACCATATAATAATACTCCCAACATAGAATAATAATAATACTAACACTCCCACCATATAATAATACTCCCACCATATAATAATAATACTAACACTCCCACCATATAATACTCCCATCATATAATAATAATACTAACACTCCCACCATATAATAATACTCCCACCATATAATAATACTAACACTCCCACCATATAATAATACTCCCACCATATAATAATAATACTAACACTCCCACCATATAATAATAATACTAACACTCCCATCATATACTAACACTCCCATCATATAATAATAATACTAACACTCCCACCATATAATAATACTCCCACCATATAATAATAATACTAACACTCCCACCATATAATAATACTCCCACCATATAATAATAATACTAACACTCCCATCATATAATAATACTCCCATCATATAATAATAATAATACTAACACTCCCACCATATAATAATACTCCCACCATATAATAATAATAATAATAATAATAATACTCCCACCTATAATAATAATAATACTCCCACCATATAATAATACTCCCACCTATAATAATAATAATAATACTCCCACCATATAATAATACTCCCAACATAGAATAATAATAATACTAACACTCCCACCATATAATAATACTCCCACCATATAATAATAATACTAACACTCCCACCATATAATAATACTAACACTCCCACCATATAATAATAATACTAACACTCCCACCATATAATAATAATACTAACACTCCCACCATATAATAATACTCCCATCATTTAATAACACTAACACTCCCACCATATAATACTCCCATCATATAATAATAATCCCACCTATAATAATAATAATAATAATACTCCCACCATATAATAATACTCCCATCATATAATACTAACAGTCCCACCATATAATAATACTAACACCCCACCATATAATAATCATAATACTCCCACCATATAATAATAATAATACTCCCACCTATAATAATTATACTCCCACCATATAATAATACTCCCATCATATAATAATAATACTAACACTCCCACCATAGAATAATACTCCCACCATATAATAATACTAACACTCCCACCATATAACAATAATACTAACACTCCTACCATATAATAATACTCCCATCATATAATAATAATTATAATACTCCCACCATATAATAATACTCCCACCATATAATAATAATAATTCTAACACTCCCACCATATAATAATACTCCCACCATATAATAATACTCCCACCATATAATAATACTCCCACCATATAATAATAATAATAATAATAATAATAATACTAACACCCCACCATATAATAATACTCCCATCATATAATAATACTAACACTCCCACCATATAATAATACTCCCACCATATAATAATAATAATAAAAACAATACTCCCATCATATAATCATAATACTCCCACCATATAATAATAATAATAATAAAAACAATACTCCCATCATATAATCATAATACTCCCACCATATAATAATTATACTCCCACCATATAATAATACTCCCACCATATAATAATAATACTAACACTCCCACCATAGAATAATACTAACATTCCCACCATATAACAATAATACTAACACTCCTACCATATAATAATACTCCCATCATATAATAATAATCATAATACTCCCACCATATAATAATACTCCCATCATATAATAATACTCCCACCATATAATAATAATAATACTAACACTCCCACCATATAATAATACTAACACTCCCACCATATAATAATACTCCCATCATATAATAATACTAACACTCCCACCATATAATAATACTCCCACCATATAATAATACTCCCACCATATAATAATAATAATACTAACACTCCCACCATATAATAATACTCCCATCATATAATAATACTAACACTCCCACCATATAATAATACTCCCACCATATAATAATACTCCCACCATATAATAATACTCCCACCATATAATAATAATAATAATAATACTAACACTCCCACCATATAATAATACTCCCATCATATAATAATACTAACACTCCCACCATATAATAATACTCCCACCATATAATAATACTCCCACCATATAATAATACTCCCACCATATAATAATAATAATAAAAATAATACTTCCATCATATAATCATAATACTCCCACCTATAATAATACTATTATATATAATATATGCCACTAATACTCCCATCATATAATATATAATAATACACCCACTATAAAATATATAACATTTAATACTCCCGCCATACTGCTGTCCATAGAATATATACCATTAATATGGTGAGCTCTACACAGGTAAGTCAGTTGTGTCTCGTAGCTCAGGTAAGTCTTTCTATCACACTAGCTGTTCAGGTTCTGATTGCCCTTCGTGTGGTTGGGGAAGGGGCTCCTGGATATTGGGGGAGGGGGTCAGCGGTGTCTGGTGTTAATCACAGACCTGGAGTACACCTGGTTAATGCACTAATTACAGACGGTTGTGGGGTGGGGAGTTTATTTAGGTTGGGTCCCTGCAGCCCTGACTGTGATCAAGGTGTCTTTACGGAAGTTAATGGTAAAGACGTGAACCCGCTCTCCCTACCCCCAGTGGCCCCCATTTTAGCAGAGATGGTGCTAGTTGTGTCTCATGTACTAATAGATGTCAGTGCTATTACGTGAATGGGCCCTTTATGAACCCAAGGGAGTAGATAATGGCTGCGTCAATACTGAAAATGCTCCTTATTGTAAAAATGAACACACTATAAGCACTGTATGTGGCGTTCTGTGATGGTTCATTATTTCTCATTGGTAGATGGAGAGAAGACTTGTCCATTGGTTCTTTGTCCATTTATGGACTATTCTCCTGATATCTGTCTGCTGTGACGAGATCACTCCACCTCAAGGTAACATGACCCCCATTATTTCCACTCGCTGGGCTTGGTTTCATGCAACTGCCATGCACAGGGTGTTTCATGTGACTGTGTGTGTGCCGTGACTGTGTTAGAGAAACATTATAGGGACCATAACCACATCACCTTGTTGAAGTGGTTATGGTACCTATAGTGTATTGAATGATTCATATTGCAGGAAAGACCATTTTCTGAGGCTCAGCATTAATACGTGTGATATGTGTTCAGGAAAGCTGGGGGGGGGGGGGGGTTGTAATGGATGTAGGGGCTGAGTATGCTTAACTCTTAATGGCAGGGCCAAGCTCGGAGGGCGGCGTCAGGAAGTTTTACCATGACCCTTGGGCCAATAGTCAGAGAGTGGGGAGCAGCGAACACTCTCCTCCAGCGTGCTCCGCTGATGATTGTACCAATGGAGGAACCTGTCACTTCATTCAAGGAGAGAAGCAATGTTCCTGCACGCCCGGCTTCACTGGCCCCAAATGCGAAGGTAATGGGAGGGTCTGTTACCAAAATGTATAGACTTGCCCACAAAGCCCTGTTATAAACCTCTCCATTCTCAATCTCTGCATTGACGGTTTCCTAGACGATATTATTGTACAACTTCCACAAAACACGTCTCGTCAGGGGAACGTTTACTAAATGGGCTTCTCCACCCCTCCCTGCAGCAGGACACTTTATAATCCTATATATTCATCTGGTCAGTGTCTGTTTAATTTAGTGTCTAAAGCACCCATTGCCCTCCCCTTATTGCTGATCTGATTGTGTGGGGACCCTATTTATGTCCCAGTGTCTGATTATTGGGGTGACGTCTCTGAGAATGTCAACCAGCCAAGTCGGGAGGTTCTGCCTTCCTTCCAGTATAGGGTGGGTGATGTGTAATGTGACGGGGAGTCTGTGGGTCGGCCCGTCGCAGGCGGTTATGGGGAGCTGGCGGTCTGTGGGTCGGCGGGGAGCTGGCGGTCTGTGGGTCGGCGGGGAGCTGGCGGTCTGTGGGTCGGCGGGGAGCTGGCGGTCTGTGGGTCGGCGGGGAGCTGGCGGCCTGTGGGTCGGCGGTTATGGGGAGCTGGCGGCCTGTGGGTCGGCGGGGAGCTGGCAGCCTGTAGGGTGGCGGGGAGCTGGCGGCCTGTGAGATTCCGCCCATTCTATTGTACATAAACTAGGGCTGTAACACAGAAAGGTCGCTTTAACCTGTAACCCACAGGAATATCAGGAGGCTGGAGTTCCCCATGGCTAATCCATCATATGGCTACAATGCCTCTTCAGTGTCCCAGGACAGGTATCTGGCTACTGAGTTTCCCGGAACTTAATTTAGGTCGATAAGCCATGCTGCAGACTCTTGTATTGTGTTCCATGTCTTTCCAGCTAACAGGGCTTGAGGTTGATTAACATATCATTGGTTAACCTTCCTTTTTCTGCAGCTATAAACCTGGACCTGAATTGTGACAATGACCACATGAAGCTGCAGGTTCTGAAAAGCGTCTTCAGTGATATGGGGGTTCCTGCTTCACTCCTACACCTGTCCAATCCAACGTGTAAGGTCGAGGAGGCCTCTAATCTCCATCTGTCTGTTACTCTAACCCACCTTAACCACACGTTGTGTGGAACTCAGCTCTATGTAAGTGGAGATAATCTTCAGCTATGTATTGGCAAGGTCTGTAAATATTACCAGCACTAGCTTGACTGTATTTCACTCGTCCTTTGTCATGTCATGCAGTACAAGGGTCTGAACTTGCAAATTGCTGTGACTTGGGGTTTATTTCCACAGCATGTTGTGCAGGGATGAACCTTACATTTTAAATGCTAAAATATGTGGAAAGGTTATTGCCAACGGTGGGTCATAAGATAGTTTGTGTTCATTGGAAGCCAGTGTTTGAACATGTGCATTGCTCAATCTCTATCATGATGTGTTTTATGGCAGGTGAATGAGTCTCATGTCATTTACTCCAACGAGCTGAGTTCACACCAGAGTTTGGAGAAGAGGCAACAGATCCCAGGGGAGCTAATCTCCCGGAGCTCTGATATCAGCATCACGTTCTCCTGTGTTTATCATTATGACCACATAGTATCTCTGCCATATCCTCTGCTGACCAGTTCCTCGTATGTGACACGGAGTGGCATTTCTACAAACATATCCCCTAAGAGTTACACTGCTGGAGGGTGTTATGGATGAGTGGCTGAAATCTATGATATAACTTTCTCCCACATTTCTCTTTAATATTCCACTAGGTGATGGATCTCACACATTCCTCTGAAAATCTCTAAATATTTAGTTAAAAGGGCTTGGTGCAGACTGGGTAGAAGCATCCTGAAAGACTAGCAATTCACAACAGGGCATGTGAGGGCACTTCTTCCTAGCTTGGCACACTGTGATGACCCATAATCTAGCTTGTTTATTCATCTGTTTTTCTTACATTCAGGTTGGTAACCTTCGTGGTTAAGGAGGGAACAATTAATGTCACCATGACTCTCCACCCAACAGCTGCATTCTTAGGACCTTATGACTGGGTGCCAGCCATCCCCCTGTCTAAACGGCTCTACGTTCAGATCCAGCTTCATGGTCAAGTTCAACAAAGCCACTTGAGCCTGGAATTAGAGGAGTGCTGGGCAACACCTGGAATGAACCACAGCAACCTAACCAGACATCTGATCATTTCCAAGGGGTTAGAATGTGCCCATTTCCTGTTTCCATGCCAGTGTCTCACTTGGCGCCATTACATGTGTAGCGGACCACGGGTAAACCGACTGGTTACCTCCGCAAATTCCTTCCTTCAGCCACTCTGAAACCATTAAAATAAACAGACATTCATTCCGCCAGTAATCAGACAAAACCTAGTTCTGGGAGTCAACTGATTTTATTCAGGCCACACATGGCTTTTTTTGCCCAGACCCCTACATGGGGCTTCCAACACACAAATATAGGGTTTTCAATCCCAGGATCCTCTGTGCCTGAGAGATAGTTGTGTGAGGAAAAACCTCTAATCCCATTATCTCTCAGGTACAGAAAACCCATACAAAATCTACAGTACCCCAAAAGTGTCCCCACCATACTCAGGAACCCCCTAAAAAGTACATCCCCCGAATAGCCCCGATAGGAGTATATAACCTATCCAAAGATCACTCTGATCGGTTCGGTGAAACTAATGCCATTGAGGTAAAGTTTTGACCGGACAGAAACGAGGCGCTAGCCCAAAACCGTTCCAGGAAAATAGGTGACCTGGCCGGTCTCTGTTCGTGGGATTCCTGTGCAAACACCAAGCAAGTTAATCTCTTCATTTTGCGATATGAATGCTCCCCCTGTTCGCTAGATCATATCTCCTGAACATTGTTCGTATATGTGGTCTGGAAATAGAACTGGCAGCGGTCCCATCTTTACAGTGTTCGTGTGAGTGCCTAGCCGAAAAGAGTTCCAGGCACTGGATGACAAAGTACCACTGCCCACGTTTGGGAGACAAAATGGCCGCCATTCTTTTTTCTGCTACATGTGTTCGGAGATACGAAATGGCGGCCACCCAAGGGAGCATTCATTTATTACTTCCCTTACAGTTTCGAACTTAAGTTGCTGGTGTGAACGTTCTAATGGGGTACAGGGGTGGTCTTCGTTCAGGACACTAATGGATTTTGTTCGTCTGAAGTACTCCGGAATGGGAAAAGGGTAAAACAAATTAAATGAGGGGAAAACAAATGAATAGGTGGTAAGTTCTGCCACATGTTAACGCCTTGCTTTTTATTTTTTACTTGGCAGGCAGTGTTGTCAGGATCGCAAATAAAGGGGTTAAAAAGGTATGTTGTTCTTGACAGGTACGGCAATGACACCACGGTAGAGATGATCCCCACTGAGAACAAGTCTTTCACCCGTTTCTCACTACAAATGTTTCACTTTATGGATTACCCAGAAGTCTATCTGCACTGTCGAATCTGGCTCTGTCAAAAAAATGGCACAGAATGCGAGAAGGTAAGATGCCTTGAGATATCAGGACAATGTTTCAGGGTGATGGCGAGAATATGACCGACCCCAGGTCATTTCTCTGCCACAGAGAACCTAGGGCTTTTTGGCATGCACTGTCTATTACCAAACCAGTCTGTCTACAGCCTAATACAGAATCCATTCGTCGGCGGAGGGACCTGTACGACCCCTACAGGAAAGTGGTCTCGTGCGGACCTGTAAAGCTTATTAGATCCACAGCATCCAGCGTCGGGAGGCCAGAGTCTGGTAAGATTGATTTTAGTTTGGTGGATCAACTAACCTGTAGCATTGGTGGACCAGGGTTTTTACGCAGGACCGTGTCAGTAAATGTCCCTCTCTGCTGGCTAGTTTTAACTTGGTGTCTGGGCAGCGTTCAGTCTCTGGACTCTTTCCAGCTAACCCTGTATTTATTTATTTATTTATTTATTTATTTATTTATTTTTTATTTATTTTTTTGTAGTGCAAAGAAATGGTACAGACAGACTTGAGGTGCCCCGACAGCAATCCTCAGGCATTTCCCTCGCTGAACATGCGGGGTTTTTGATTTACATGCACAATTTTATGATATAAGTAGGCAGAATCAGTTAAAGCAGTACGGCATCGATTTAAAGTGTACATTCAAGCTGCAAACAGGCTAGGTCAACCCTGTATTTATTAATGAGTAATATCTAAGCAGTCACGTGACTGGCGAGGGGGTCTGGTGTAACCATGGGATAGTCTTGATGCTGGTCTCAGTTGGTGATGGATTCTTGAATCTTCTAAACACTAACTTTTTACAGGTTTCAATCCACTCGTCCTTCCTGGCTCTCTGGTGGCCGGTGCAGTGCTACTTCTGCTCTGTGTGGTTGCAGTTGCTAAAGCACTGAAGAGAAGAGGCATATTGGAACAGATTGGGGTCTCGCTAACAGCCTAAATAAATCACTTAAACATCACTGTCTGCTTCTTGTACTTTTATTAGCGGTATGGAACATCTCACTCACTTCATGGAATGCTTCAGAAACCTAAAATGTGACGGCAGATAAGAACCATTCGGCCCATCTAGTCTGCCCAGTTTTCTAAATACTTTCATTAGTCCCTGGCCTTATCTTATAGTTAGGATAGCCTTATGCCTATCCCACGCATGCTTAAACTCCTTTACTGTGTTAACCTCTACCACTTCAGCTCAGGGCCGGCGCCACCTGTAAGGCGACCTAGGCAGCCGCCTAGGGCGCAACTTACCAGGGGGCGCCGGATCCCTGTCCCCGCTGCGCCTCCTCATGCTGCGCCGCCTGAGCGCTTTAGCAAGCCCCAGGCGGCGCAGCACTGCTGCATGGAGGGCGGCCGGGTTTATGACCGGCAGGAGGGAAGCGCAGAGCGCTCCCTCCTGCCGGTCTCTCCATGTAGCGTGGCCGGGCGGCGCGGAACGCGGGACAGGAACCTTTGTTTCCTGTACCCGCCGCCGGCGGAATGACAGGAAGTGCTCACTCAGTGAGCATTTCCTGTCATTCCGCCGGCGGCCGGGTACAGGAAACAAAGGTTCCTGTCCCGCGTTCCGCGCCGCCCGGCCACGCTACATGGGCAGGAGGGGAGGGTAAGGACCACTAAGGGGGGCAGGAGGGGAGGGTAAGGACCACTAAGGGGGAGGGGGGGGGTATAAGGACCACTAAGGGGGAGGGGGGGGGTATAAGGACCACTAAGGGGGAGGGGGGGGGTATAAGGACCACTAAGGGGGAGGGGGGGGGTATAAGGACCACTAAGGGGGAGGGGGGGGGTATAAGGACCACTAAGGGGGAGGGGGGGGGTATAAGGACCACTAAGGGGGAGGGGGGGGGTATAAGGACCACTAAGGGGGAGGGGGGGGGTATAAGGACCACTAAGGGGGAGGGGGGGGGTATAAGGACCACTAAGGGGGAGGGGGGGGGTATAAGGACCACTAAGGGGGAGGGGGGGGGTATAAGGACCACTAAGGGGGAGGGGGGGGGTATAAGGACCACTAAGGGGGAGGGGGGGGGTATAAGGACCACTAAGGGGGAGGGGGGGGGTATAAGGACCACTAAGGGGGAGGGGGGGGGTATAAGGACCACTAAGGGGGAGGGGGGGGGTATAAGGACCACTAAGGGGGAGGGGGGGGGTATAAGGACCACTAAGGGGGAGGGGGGGGGTATAAGGACCACTAAGGGGGAGGGGGGGGGTATAAGGACCACTAAGGGGGAGGGGGGGGGTATAAGGACCACTAAGGGGGAGGGGGGGGGTATAAGGACCACTAAGGGGGAGGGGGGGGGTATAAGGACCACTAAGGGGGAGGGGGGGGGTATAAGGACCACTAAGGGGGAGGGGGGGGGTATAAGGACCACTAAGGGGGAGGGGGGGGGTATAAGGACCACTAAGGGGGAGGGGGGGGGTATAAGGACCACTAAGGGGGAGGGGGGGGGTATAAGGACCACTAAGGGGGAGGGGGGGGGTATAAGGACCACTAAGGGGGAGGGGGGGGGGTATAAGGACCACTAAGGGGGAGGGGGGGGGGTATAAGGACCACTAAGGGGGAGGGGGGGGGTATAAGGACCACTAAGGGGGAGGGGGGGGGTATAAGGACCACTAAGGGGGAGGGGGGGGTATAAGGACCACTAAGGGGGAGGGGGGGGGTATAAGGACCACTAAGGGGGAGGGGGGGGGTATAAGGACCACTAAGGGGGAGGGGGGGGGGTATAAGGACCACTAAGGGGGAGGGGGGGGGTATAAGGACCACTAAGGGGGAGGGGGGGGTATAAGGACCACTAAGGGGGAGGGGGGGGGGTATAAGGACCACTAAGGGGGAGGGGGGGGGTATAAGGACCACTAAGGGGGAGGGGGGGGTATAAGGACCACTAAGGGGGAGGGGGGGGTATAAGGACCACTAAGGGGGAGGGGGGGGGTATAAGGACCACTAAGGGGGAGGGGGGGGGTATAAGGACCACTAAGGGGGAGGGGGGGGGTATAAGGACCACTAAGGGGGAGGGGGGGGGGTATAAGGACCACTAAGGGGGAGGGGGGGGGTATAAGGACCACTAAGGGGGAGGGGGGGGGTATAAGGACCACTAAGGGGGAGGGGGGGGGTATAAGGACCACTAAGGGGGAGGGGGGGGGTATAAGGACCACTAAGGGGGAGGGGGGGGTATAAGGACCACTAAGGGAAGGGGGGGGGGGTATAAGGACCACTAAGGGGGAGGGGGGGTATAAGGACCACTAAGGGGGAGGGGGGGTATAAGGACCACTAAGGGAAGGGGGGGGGGTATAAGGACCACTAAGGGAAGGGGGAGGGGGGGTATAAGGACCACTAAGGGGGAGGGGGGGTATAAGGACCACTAAGGGGGAGGGGGGGTATAAGGACCACTAAGGGAAGGGGGGGGGGGTATAAGGACCACTAAGTGGGGGGGGTATAAGGACCACTAGGGGAGGGGGGGTATAAGGACCACTAGGGGAGGGGGGGGTGTATAAGGACCACTAAGGGGGGGGGGTTAAGGACCACTAAGGGGGGGGGGTATAAGGACCACTAAGGGAGTGATGGGGGGGTATAAGGACCACTAGGGGAGGGGGGGATAAGGACCACTAGGGGAGGGGGGATAGGGACCACTAGGGGAGGGGGGATAAGGACCACTAGGGGAGGGGGGATAAGAACCACTATGGGAGGTTGGGGGGATAAGGACCACTATGGGAGGTTGGGGGGGATAAGGACCACTAGGGGAGGGGGGATAAGGACCACTAAGGGGGGTAAGGACCACCAAAGGGGGGTAAGGAGGGAGGACTACTAAGGAGAGGGGAGGAGGGTGATTACCACTAAGGGGGTGGGGGGAGTACGGGAAGGTCTACTAAGGGGTTTGGGAGAGGGAGGACCACTAAGGGGTTTGGGAGAGGGAGGACCACTAAAGGGGGAGGGGGGAGTGAGAAGACCACCAAGGGGGACTGCAGAGGGACAGGGGGCCAAGGGAGAGCACTAAGTGACAGAAGGGGAGAACACGGAGGGACAGAAGGGAAGGGGAAATCAATAATTGAGGGGAGAGCACTATGAATTTTTTTTTTTAAAAAGAAAGCTGTTCCCATCTCAGTCCCTATCCTATCCACAAACCCTCTCTTTTACACTACACACATACACAATGCATCCCCCCCACACACACACAGAAACATACAATGCATTCCTACTCACACACAGACACACCCGAAACACACAATTCATCCCTTACGTTCTCTTACATAATTAATGCACCCCTTACAGACACACACTGCATTCAATTACATACACAGAAACAAACCTTGCACCCCTTACACACACACACCCAGAAACATACAATGCATTCCTTACACGCAAACACACACTACATCCCCTATAAACACACTACATCCCTTACACAAATTGCACACATAAAACATCCCCAACTCATGGATGGGCCATGTAGGTGGATTTATGGGTGGGCATTGTAGGCGTATGCCCCCTGGGGGCCCAGACCTTGAGCTGTGTAAGGGGCCCTAAAAAATGGAGCTGCTTCCTGTTTGTTAATTGTTGTGAGCACTGTTAAAAACAGTCTCCAGACAGCCTCTTCTACACCAGACCTGTGGAGCCAGACTGAGCCCATCATCAGCCTCTTGTCCTCATCTGGTGGTAAGTAGGCAATCCAATATATTATTAGTGGCACTAATCTCTAATTTACCTCACATTAAATGGATACTATAGTCACCAGAAGCACTACAGCATAATGTAGTGGTTCTGGTGTCTATAGCCTGTGCCTGTAGGCTTTTTAATGTAAACACACTGTCTTTTCAGATAAGACACTTTGTGAAGACTGGCGTTGGCCCATATGGCAGAGCATATGGGCGGGGCATTGTGATGTCACATGGTGGGCTGGACATATGGGGGGGCGGCAAAAAAATTTTTTGCCTAGGGCGGCAAAAATCCTTGCACCGGCCCTGCTTCAGCTGGAAGGCTATTCCATGCATCCACTACCCTCTCAGTAAAGTAATACTTCCTGATATTATTTTTAAACCTTTGTCCCTCTAATTTAAGACTATGTCCTCTTGTTGTGGTAGTTTTTTCTTCTTTTAAATATAGTCTCCTCCTTTACTGTGTTGATTCCCTTTATGTATTTAAATGATTCTATCATATTCCCCCTGTCTCGTCTTTCCTCCAAGCTATACATGTTAAGATCCTTTAACCTTTCCTGGTAAGTTTTATCCTGCAATCCATGAACCAGTTTAGTAGCCCTTCTTTGAACTCTCTCTAAGGTATCAGTATCCTTCTGAAGATATGGTCTCCAGTACTGCGTACAGTACTCCAAGTCAGTGGCGTACTAAGGGGGGGGCGGGGGGGGGCGGCCCGCCCCGGGTGCCACTGACTAGGGGGGTGCCATGACGTCCAGTGTCATGTGTCACCCCCCATCATTACGGTGCGGCGGCTGCGCACAGCCGCAGCACCTTTGCGGCCCGGCAGGACTTACTTCCAGGATGAGAAGGGGGAGGAGTGTTGCGGGCCGCGGCGTCGCGCAACATGATGACGTCGTGCGCAGCGCCGTCAGCCCGCCTTCACGGAACTATCCAGCGGAAGGATCCAATATCCGGGCGGTGAGGCACCCAGTCGGTCAAGGCATCATCAAAATGTAAGTAGTCATTTTATGTGATGGGGCTTAATTAATTAAAGGGGGGGTGGATAATGGCCATTAAAGAATTAAAGGGGAGGGAGGTTTAATTAAAGGAGTGAGGATTAATTAAGGGGGTGTATTAAGGGGGCTGTATTAATTAAGGGGGGAGTGAGGATTAATTAAGGGGGTGTATTAATTAAAGGGGGTGTGGATTAATTAAGGGGGGTGTATTAATTAAGGGGGGAGTGAGGATTAATTAAGGGGGTGGATTAATTAAGGGGGCTGTATTAATTAAGGCAGTGAGGATTAATTAAGGGGGTGTTTTAAGGGGTGTGTGGATTAGTTAAGGGGGCTGTATTAATTAAGGGGGGAGTGAGGATTAATTAAGGGGGTGTATTAATTAAGGGGGGTGTGGATTAATTAAGGGGGTGGATTAATTAATGGGGGTGTATTAATTAAGGGGGTTGTGGATTAATTAAGGGGGGTGTATTAATTAAGGGGGGAGTGAGGATTAATTAAGGGGGTGGATTAATTAAGGGGGCTGTATTAATTAAGGGGGAGTGAGGATTAATTAAGGGGGGTGTATTAATTAAGGCAGTGAAGATTAATTAAGGGGGTGTTTTAAGGGGTGTGTGGATTAGTTAAGGGGGCTGTATTAATTAAGGGGGTGTATTAATTAAGGGGGGTGTGGATTAATTAAGGGGGTGGATTAATTAAGGGGGTGTGGATTAATTAAGGGGGGTGTATTAATTAATGGGGGTGTATTAATTAAGGGGGGAGTGAGGATTAATTAAGGGGGTGTATTAATTAAGGGGGGAGTGAGGATTAATTAAGGGGGTGTATTAATTAAGGGGGGTGTGGATTAATTAAGGGGGCTGTATTAATTAAGGGGGAGTGAGGATTAATTATGGGGGGTGTATTAATTAAGGGGGTGTATTAATTTAGGGGGGTGAGGATTAATTAAGGGGGTGTTTTAAGGGGGGGTGGATTAATTAAGGGGGTTGTATTAATTAAGGGGGGAGTGAGGATTAATTAAGGGGGTGTATTAATTAAGGGGGGAGTGAGGATTAATTAAGGGGGCTGTATTAAGGGGGAGTGAGGATTAATTAAGGGGGGTGTATTAATTAAGGGGGGAGTGAGGATTAATTAAGGGGGTGTATTAATTAAGGGGGTGTATTAATTAACCCCTTAAGGACCAAACTTCTGCAATAAAAGGGAATCATGACATATCAGACATGTCATGTGTCCTTAAGGGGTTAAGGGGGTGTATTAATTAAGGGGGTGTATTAATTAAGGGGGGTGTGGATTAATTAAGGGGGAGTGAGGATTAATTGAGGGGGTGTATTAATTAAGGGGTGTGTGGATTAATTAATGGGGGTGTATTAATTAAGGGGGTTGTGGATTAATTAAGGGGGGTGTATTAATTAAGGGGGGTGTGGATTAATTAAAGGGGGCTGTGGATTAAAGAATTAAAGGGGGAGGTTTAAATAATGGGGGTGCAGGGTTTTTTTGATTAAGGGGGTTGCAGTATTCTATTTATTAAGGGAGGATGTGCACTGCTGATTTTTGTTTTTTGTTAAGGGGGTGTGCAGGGATTTTATAAGGGGGGTGTGCAGGTTTTTTGTTATTAAGAGGGGTTGTGCACGTTTTTGGTTTTTATTAAGGGGGTGTGCAGGGTTTTTTATGTGTAGGGAGTGAATGAAATTTATGTGATCGGGGTGCAGGGTTTTTATGTGTAGGGAGTGTATGAAATTTATGTGATCGGGGTGCAGGGTTTTCATGTGTAGGGAGTGTATGAAATTTATGTGATCGGGGTGCAGGGTTTTTATATGAAGGGCAAGACAAGGGGCTTTGTAGAAAGGGGCAGGGCAGGAGTTTTCTAGAAGGTTCTCACCAGCCCCTTTCTACAAAAGCACTGGTCTCCCCCCTTCTACAAAGCTGGCGCATTTTACAAATGTTACTAGCAGTTTACAAATTTGTGCAATAAATATTATTGAAAACATTGAAAAAAATGTGGGTGTTTTCTTAAATTTTTATTATGGGGGGGGGGGGTGCCACACTCAGGGTCCGCCCCGGGTGCCAAATGCTCTAGGTACGCCCCTGCTCCAAGTGAGGTCTCACCAGTGTTCTGTACAATGGCATGAGCATTTCCCTCTTTCTACTGCTAATACCTCTCCCTATACAACCAAGCATTCTGCTAGCATTTCCTGCTGCTCTATTACATTGTCTGCCTACCTTTAAGTCATCAGAAATAATCACCCCTAAATCCCTTTCCTCAGATGTTGAGGTTAGGACTCTATCAAATATTCTGTACTCTGCCCTTGGGTTTTTATGTCCAAGATGCATTATCTTGCAATTATCCACATTTAAATGTCAGTTGCCACAACTCTGAACATTTTTTCTAGTTTACCTAAATCATTAGCCATTTGGCTTATCCCTCCTGGAACATCAACCCTGTTACATATCTTAGTATCATCAGCAAAAAGACACACCTTACCATCAAGACCTTCTGCAATATCACTAATAAAAATATTAAAGAGAATGGGTCCAAGTACAGATCCCTGAGGTACCCCACTGGTGACAAGCCCAAGCTTCGAATATACTCCATTGACTACAACCCTCTGTTGCCTGTCACTCAGCCACTGCCTTACCTATTCAACAATATTGGAATCTAAACTTAAAGAGTTATAAGATTTGGCTCCTCCATTTCTTTTGAGAAGGGCCCCTGTGTGAGCCGGTCGTTTGGTCATGATCTTGTTACAATGTGATCCACGCATAGGTCATGGGCTATTCAGTTGCCAGCATTTGGTTCCTGTTCCTGGTTACTATAACATTGATGACTCTAAAATAGAAGTCTGCCTGTCCCTCAGAGGGAAGTGATGCCATACAAGTACTTGTATGGTGTGAAGTTGGTGGGCATACCATGAGTCCATGCACCAGATCTTAGCTCTGTATGAAGGTCAGAAGAAACTGGATTTTTCTTTTTTCTAAACTGATAAAAACTGTGTGTGGTGAGTGGAGATGGCTAATAAGGTCCATGTTAACTGCAGAGGGCAATAATAGTGGCATTATGTCCTGTTCTAAGTCTAGTCTGTGTAAATCTGTTGGCTGTTTACCAAACACAACTTTATTCAAAAAAATTAAATATTATCCAAAGTCGGCAAAAACGTCCACCACCTGCTCACCAATGGCAAATTTGGTTGGACCAACAGGATCGGCACAGATATTTGGTTCCCGGTATCATTCTGCTTTACAATATGCTAATCCTATTAATATTCTTTTTTAAAAAATCCTAATTCTAGTATGATGGTTTGTTTCAGAAAATATTAATCTAAGTGTAAATACTGGTTTTCCTTATTGGGGTTATATTGGTCTGCTCTAATGACTTAACTATTACAATAGGTAGACTGCTTTTATCAGAAATAACCATTTGCCTGTGTGCTGGCTGCACATAGCGCGGACTAATTCTGTAAACCTGGTCGATCCGGTTTGCCTATCCCTTCCTCGACCCTGGATTACAGTGTTGGTGTTGTGGGGCTGCAATACGGACTACACACACTATAATTCAGAAGCCAACTTGCCCCATGCGGGTGTTGCTGAATTATCTGAATGTCAGTCGTGGTGTCTAATATCCATGCTAGTAAATAAGGCGGTCTGTTAGTAAATGAAATGCATGCAGGTCACAGAATCACACATCTTACACCAAAATAGTGCATTTGGCATTAATTCTATTTTACTAAAACACACGACTCCTTTTAGGCATTTATCTTTATTTATAGCAAAGAGAAGGGACAGAAAAGGCTGCGGTGACGTGACACCATCCCTACATGGGTTCTTTATAAACCGTCATGCTATAGTATGCTCCGCAGAAAGCGCGGAGGTTATATTTGTTGCTTACAATATTCACATATATCATTTCTTTTTTTCCCAGCAGTGTCTAACTGCTCTGCAGTATATTGAGTGCTCCTGGGCTATATTAAATATATAACATCGTACAATAGAACTCCTTTATACAGTACATTGCAGCAGGAAGAGGACATGGTGTCTGCATTGGGCAGCTATCCCTTTAGGCTCCTTGGCGTTGCATTGTCCATATGTACTGAGACATTATCCCACCTGGACAACCAACGCAGGTTGTAATCTCATGTTCTCACGGCAGAGCCTGCATGATACCAGCATGGGTTCCTACTTCCCCCACCACACTTTGAACAGCTGGCACTCAGATTGGGGGTCTCACTAGTGTCTGTAACCATCACAGACCATTCCTCATGTCTGACTCACACTAAATGGATTTCTGGTAAATTCACTGCAGTCCCCACCGGCTCCTTACTCAGTTTGCCTTGCAAGTGTTCTGCCATAGAAACCAACCAGCCATTGTGAAGCCAATGTAAAACCATTGTAAAAGCAAATCTCATGTAATGACTCTGTTGGAGTAAGAGAACCAAAGTGAGGCTTTCTGAGCTTTATCTCGGCTAGCTGGGGTCATTTTAATGTTCTGGGGCAAAGGGGAGATGAATCAACGTTCTGGAGTGGAGAGGGTGAAAGAATTAATATTCAGGAGTGGAGAGGGTGAAAGAATACTATGGACAGGAGATGAATGAATGTCCTGGTGTGGAGAAAGTAAATGAATGAGTGGAAAGAGGGTGAATCTAATATTTGGAGTGGAGAGAAGATGAATGAACATTCTGGAGTGGAGAGAGGGTGAATGAACACTATGGACAGGAGACGAATGAATGTTCTGCAGTGGAAAGAAGGGGAATGAAGGTTCATAGTTTGTCAAAGTGCTGAATCTCTCAATAAAGTGCTTTAGTAAAATCAGTTGTTGGATTCTTTCCAATAAACAGCGAGGTACATGAGTGACGGCCAAAGAAGAATGATCACAGAGGTTCTGCTAGTCTGGCTGATGCTCTGTACTTCTGTGCTTGTGTTGGTGGCATTTTCATTGCCAGACACTCATGTTAGAAGCTTCTTGTGATCGGACAATGTTACGCTTTGCTCGGTGCGGGGAGAGGCTGGTGTGGCACTACTATAGGAGGAGGAGCGCACTGAGTCTTTTCCACGCGGTTGGGATAATGCCCAGTACCAAAGGAAGATGAAAAATCCTAGAGAGATGGAAGACATCATGAAAGCAGTGAATTGTGACATTTAATGACATATTATGCAGCATCTAAAGTGAGTTTTCACCAAACCAGAAAAGCTGATCATATACCATCATAGGCACTTCAAAGATACAGCATGGCTTTCTGGGAGTTGTATTTCAAATGGCAATGATCTACTGCAGACAAATAAAAAAACTACAACTCCCAGAAAAGAAGTCATGGCATCATGTATGACAGTGTCCCTTTAATAATAATATAAACCCACCCAGTATAACTAACTGTAACCTAACCTACACAGTGCATCTAACGTGTGTGGGAGCCTGGAGTGTCCCTTTAATAATATAAACCCACCCAGTATAACTAACTGTAACCTAACCTACACAGTGCATCTAACGTGTGTGGTAGCCTGGAGTGTCCCTCTAATAATATAAACCCACCCAGTATAACTAACTGTAACCTAACCTACACAGTGCATCTAACGTGTGTGGGAGCCTGGAGTGTCCCTTTAATAATATAAACCCACCCAGTATAACTAACTGTAACCTAACCTACACAGTGCATCTAACGTGTGTGGGAGCCTGGAGTGCCCCTTTAATAATATAAACCCACCCAGTATAACTAAGTGTAACCTAACCTACACAGTGCATCTAACGTGTGTGGGAGCCTGGAGTGTCCCTTTAATAATATAAACCCACCCAGTATAACTAACTGTAACCTAACCTACACAGTGCATCTAACGTGTGTGGGAGCCTGGAGTGTCCCTTTAATAATATAAACCCACCCAGTATAACTAACTGTAACCTAACCTACACAGTGCATCTAACGTGTGTGGGAGCCTGGAGTGCCCCTTTAATAATATAAACCCACCCAGTATAACTAACTGTAACCTAACCTACACAGTGCATCTAACGTGTGTGGGAGCCTGGAGTGTCCCTTTAATAATATAAACCCACCCAGTATAACTAACTGTAACCTAACCTACACAGTGCATCTAACGTGTGTGGGAGCCTGGAGTGTCCCTTTAATAATATAAACCCACCCAGTATAACTAACTGTAACCTAACCTACACAGTGCATCTAACGTGTGTGGGAGCCTGGAGTGTCCCTTTAATAATATAAACCCACCCAGTATAACTAACTGTAACCTAACCTACACAGTGCATCTAACGTGTGTGGGAGCCTGGAGTGTCCCTTTAATAATATAAACCCACCCAGTATAACTAACTGTAACCTAACCTACACAGTGCATCTAACGTGTGTGGGAGCCTGGAGTGTCCCTTTAATAATATAAACCCACCCAGTATAACTAACTGTAACCTAACCTACACAGTGCACCTAACGTGTGTGGGAGCCTGGAGTGTCCCTTTAATAATATAAACCGACCCAGTATAATTAACTGTAACCTAACCTACACAGTGCACCTAACGTGTGTGGGAGCCTGGAGTATCCCTTTAATAATATAAACCCACCCAGTATAACTAACTGTAACCTAACCTACACAGTCCATCTAACGTGTGTGGGAGCCTGGAGTGTCCCTTTAATAATATAAACCCACCCAGTATAACTAACTGTAACCTAACCTACACAGTGCACCTAACGTGTGTGGGAGCCTGGAGTGTCCCTTTAATAATATAAACCGACCCAGTATAATTAACTGTAACCTAACCTACACAGTGCACCTAACGTGTGTGGGAGCCTGGAGTATCCCTTTAATAATATAAACCCACCCAGTATAACTAACTGTAACCTAACCTACACAGTCCATCTAACGTGTGTGGGAGCCTGGAGTGTCCCTTTAATAATATAAACCCACCCAGTATAACTAACTGTAACCTAACCTACACAGTGCATCTAACGTGTGTGGGAGCCTGGAGTGTCCCTTTAATAATATAAACCGACCCAGTATAATTAACTGTAACCTAACCTACACAGTGCACCTAACGTGTGGGAGCCTGGAGTATCCCTTTAATAATATAAACCCACCCAGTATAACTAACTGTAACCTAACCTACACAGTCCATCTAACGTGTGTGGGAGCCTGGAGTATCCCTTTAATAATATAAACCCACCCAGTATAACTAACTGTAACCTAACCTACACAGTGCACCTAACGTGTGTGGGAGCCTGGAGTATCCCTTTAATAATATAAACCCACCCAGTATAATTAACTGTAACCTAACCTACACAGTGCACCTAACGTGTGTGGGAGCCTGGAGTATCCCTTTAATAATATAAACCCACCCAGTATAACTAACTGTAACCTAACCTACACAGTGCATCTAACGTGTGTGGGAGCCTGGAGTATCCCTTTAATAATATAAACCCACCCAGTATAATTAACTGTAACCTAACCTACATAGTGCACCTAACGCAGTGATGGCGAACCTTTTTGAGCGCGAGTGCCCAAACCGTAATACATGCCAATTTTTTTTCCCTCAAAGTGCCAAAACGGCAATTAAACCTGAATACTGAGGTTTAAGTTTAGAAAAAACTCATACAGTTGTCCGAACTAATTAACATGTTTGTGTGTGTGCTCGGCAATCTGTCTGTATGTGTATTAAGCAGTCTGTCTGTATGTGTATTTAGCAGTCTGTCTGTCTGTGTACTTAGCAGTCTGTCTGTGTACTTAGCAGTCTGTCTGTATTTAGCAGACTGCTGAATACACACACAGACTGCTGAGTACACAGTCTGCTGAATACACACACACAGACTGCTAAATACACACACACACACACAGACTGCTGAGTACACACACACTGCTGAGTACACACACACAGACTGCTGAGTACACACACACACAGACTGCTAAATACACACACACAGACTGCTAAATACACACACACACACAGACTGCTGAGTACACACACACTGCTGAGTACACACACACACAGACTGCTGAGTACACACACACACACACAGACTGCTAAATACACACACACAGACTGCTGAGTACACACACACACACACACACATACACAGACTGCTAAATACACACACACACAATGCTGAGTACACACACAGCTGAGTACACACACACAGACTGCTGAGTACACACACACACACAGACTGCTAAATACACACACACACAGACTGCTGAGTACACACACACACAGACTGCTAAATACACACACACACACAGAATGCTAAATACACACAGACTGCTGAGTACACACACACACACACAGACTGCTGAGTACACACACAGACTCCTAAATACACACACACAGACTGCTCAGTACATACACACAGACTGCTAAATACACACACACAGACTGCTAAATACACACACACAGACTGCTGAGTACACACACACTGCTGAGTACACACACACAGACTGCTGAGTACACACACACACACAGACTGCTGAGTACACACACACACAGACTGCTGAGTACACACACACACACAGACTGCTACGTGTACACACACTGCATTGAGGGGTACAGTGTATGTGTTTGGGGTGATGTACTTGTGTGTAGGGTGGTGTGTGTGTGTGGGGGGGGTGGGGTGTGTGTGTGTGTGTGGGATGGTGTGTGTGTGTGGGGGGGTGGTGTGGGGGGGTGGGGGGTGGTGTGTGTGTGTGGGGGGTGTGTGTGTGTGGGGGGGGGGTGTAAGTGGGGTGATGTGTGTGTGTGGGGTGATGTGTGTGTGTGGGTGGGTGGGGTGTGTGTGGGGTGATGTGTGTGTTTGTGTGGGGTGATGTGTGTGTTTGTGTGGGGTGATGTGTGTGTGTGTCTTTCCTCGGTTTTCTTCCCCCTCTCATCTCTCCCTTAGTTTTCTTCCCCCCCTCCCATCTCTCCCTCGGTTTTCTTCCCCCCTCCCTCAGTTTTCTTCCCCCCTCCCATCCCCACTTGTCCTTGATCTCCTACCTTGTAGCGTGGCCGAGCGCACCGCGGAGCTCAGTTTCCTGTAACCGGCCGGACAGGAAGTGCTCTCTCTGTGAGCACTTAATTTCCGTCCGCCCGGGTACAGGAAGCATGTACTGCAGCGCGCTCGGCCACGCTACACAGAGTGCCTGGCAGGCGGGAGCGCTATGCGCTCACCTCCTGCCGGTCACTCCGGTTTTGCGCCCGCCGGGCCGTTGCACCCTAAGGCGGCCACTTGTGCCGCCTTATGGATGCGCCGGCGGAGCGCACCCTCCCTCCGGCGACCTGTGGCCAGGTGCCCACAGAGGCGGCTCGGCGTGCCACCTGTGGCACGCGTGCCATAGGTTCGCCATCACTGACCTAACGTGTGTGGGAGCCTGGAGTGTCCCATTTAATAATATAAACCCACCAAGTATAACTAACTGTAACCTAACCTACACAGTGCATCTAACGTGTGGGAGCCTGGAGTGTCCCTTTAATAATATAAACCCACCCAGTATAACTAACTGTAACCTAACCTACACAGTGCACCTAACGTGTGTGGGAGCCTGGAGTGTCTCTTTAATAATATAAACCCACCCAGTATAACTAACTGTAACCTAACCTACACAGTGCATCTAACGTGTGTGGGAGCCTGGAGTGTCCCTTTATTAATATAACCCACCCAGTTTAACTGTAACTTACCTATGTATCCCAATACCAACAACATTATATCCGATGGCAATTCAAGGCCAAGTCCTTAGCTATAACGTGCCAACAACATTAGGCAGTTTAACACTAAGCAGAGCTGGTAAAGGTCGTACCTTGCAAGGAGTTCAGGATGCTGAATACGTATTGCATCGGAAGATACAGGAACCCAAATGAGAAGAAGGCTACTCCCCATGGGAGTCCCACCATGCAGCTCAGTCCCAGCAGCGTTACACAGTGCTGGACTTTCTCTCCACGTGTATGTGGCATCAAGCGTAGTACACATCGTGCCATGGCGATTAACATTCCACAGTTTAGTACAAGAACTATCGCAAACAAACCGATGTTTAGCACAATGTGAATAACTGGTTCAGTGAGCCAACATCTGTGGGGACATGAGGACAACAATGAGTATAATACCAGGTATACAGAGAGCTAGCACGGGGTATATAGAGAGATAATACCAGGTATACAGAGAGCTAGCACGGGGTATATAGAGAGATAATACCAGGTATACAGAGAGAGCTAGCACGGGGTATATAGAGAGATAATACCAGGTATACAGAGAGCTAGCACGGGGTATATAGAGAGATAATACCAGGTATACAGAGAGCTAGCACAGGGTATATAGAGAGATAATACCAGGTATACAGAGAGCTAGCACGGGGTATATAGAGAGATAATACCAGGTATACAGAGAGTTAGCACGGGGTATATAGAGAGATAATACCAGGTATACAGAGAGCTAGCACGGGGTATATAGAGAGATAATACCAGGTATACAGAGAGCTAGCACGGGGTATATAGAGAGATAATACCAGGTATACAGAGAGCTAGCACAGGGTATATAGAGAGATAATACCAGGTATACAGAGAGCTAGCACGGGGTATATAGAGAGATAATACCAGGTATACAGAGAGCTAGCACGGGGTATATAGAGAGATAATACCAGGTATACAGAGAGCTAGCACGGGGTATATAGAGAGATAATACCAGGTATACAGAGAGCTAGCACGGGGTATATAGAGAGATAATACCAAGTATACAGAGAGCTAGCACGGGGTATATAGAGAGATAATACCAGGTATACAGAGAGCTAGCACGGGGTATATAGAGAGATAATACCAGGTATACAGAGAGCTAGCACAGGGTATATAGAGAGATAATAACAGGTATACAGAGAGCTAGCACGGGGTATATAGAGAGATAATACCAGGTATACAGAGAGCTAGCACAGGGTATATAGAGAGATAATACCAGGTATACAGAGAGAGCTAGCACGGGGTATATAGAGAGATAATACCAGGTATACAGAGAGCTAGCACGGGGTATATAGAGAGATAATACCAGGTATACAGAGAGCTAGCACGGGGTATATAGAGAGATAATACCAGGTATACAGAGAGCTAGCACGGGGTATATAGAGAGATAATACCAGGTATACAGAGAGCTAGCACGGGGTATATAGAGAGATAATACCAGGTATACATCGAGCTAGCACGGGGTATATAGAGAGATAATACCAGGTATACAGAGAGCTAGCACAGGGTATATAGAGAGATAATACCAGGTATACAGAGAGCTAGCACGGGGTATATAGAGAGATAATACCAGGTATACAGAGAGCTAGCACAGGGTATATAGAGAGATAATACCAGGTATTCAGAGGGCTAGCACGGGGTATATAGAGAGATAATACCAGGTATACAGAGAGCTAGCACGGGGTATATAGAGAGATAATAACAGGTATACAGAGAGCTAGCACAGGGTATATAGAGAGATAATAACAGGTATACAGAGAGCTAGCACGGGGTATATAGAGAGATAATACCAGGTATACAGAGAGCTAGCACGGGGTATATAGAGAGATAATACCAGGTATACAGAGAGCTAGCACGGGGTATATAGAGAGATAATACCAGGTATACAGAGGGCTAGCACGGGGTATATAGAGAGATAATACCAGGTATACAGAGAGCTAGCACGGGGTATATAGAGAGATAATACCAGGTATACAGAGAGCTAGCACAGGGTATATAGAGAGATAATAACAGGTATACAGAGAGCTAGCACGGGGTATATAGAGAGATAATACCAGGTATACAGAGAGCTAGCACGGGGTATATAGAGAGATAATACCAGCTATACAGAGAGCTAGCACAGGGTATATAGAGAGATAATAACAGGTATACAGAGAGCTAGCACGGGGTATATAGAGAGATAATACCAGGTATACAGAGAGCTAGCACAGGGTATATAGAGAGATAATACCAGGTATACAGAGAGCTAGCACGGGGTGTATAGAGAGATAATACCAGTTATACAGAGAGCTAGCACGGGGTATATAGAGAGATAATACCAGGTATACAGAGAGCTAGCACAGGGTATATAGAGAGATAATACCAGGTATACAGAGAGAGCTAGCACGGGGTATATAGAGAGATAATACCAGGTATACAGAGAGCTAGCACAGGGTATATAGAGAGATAATACCAGGTATACATCGAGCTAGCACGGGGTATATAGAGAGATAATACCAGGTATACAGAGAGCTAGCACAGGGTATATAGAGAGATAATACCAGGTATACAGAGAGCTAGCACGGGGTATATAGAGAGATAATACCAGGTATACAGAGAGCTAGCACAGGGTATATAGAGAGATAATACCAGGTATACAGAGGGCTAGCACGGGGTATATAGAGAGATAATACCAGGTATACAGAGAGCTAGCATGGGGTATATAGAGAGATAATACCAGGTATACAGAGAGCTAGCACGGGGTATATAGAGAGATAATACCAGGTATACAGAGAGCTAGCACGGGGTATATAGAGAGATAATACCAGGTATACAGAGAGCTAGCACGGGGTATATAGAGAGATAATACCAGGTATACAGAGAGCTAGCATAGGGTATATAGAGAGATAATAACAGGTATACAGAGAGCTAGCACGGGGTATATAGAGAGATAATACCAGGTATACAGAGAGCTAGCACAGGGTATATAGAGAGATAATACCAGGTATACAGAGAGAGCTAGCACGGGGTATATAGAGAGATAATACCAGGTATACAGAGAGCTAGCACGGGGTATATAGAGAGATAATACCAGGTATACAGAGAGCTAGCACGGGGTATATAGAGAGATAATACCAGGTATACAGAGAGCTAGCACGGGGTATATAGAGAGATAATACCAGGTATATAGAGAGATAATACCAGGTATACAGAGAGCTAGCACGGGGTATATAGAGAGATAATACCAGGTATACATCGAGCTAGCACGGGGTATATAGAGAGATAATACCAGGTATACAGAGAGCTAGCACAGGGTATATAGAGAGATAATACCAGGTATACAGAGAGCTAGCACGGGGTATATAGAGAGATAATACCAGGTATATAGAGAGCTAGCACGGGGTATATAGAGAGATAATACCAGGTATACAGAGAGCTAGCACGGGGTATATAGAGAGATAATACCAGGTATACATCGAGCTAGCACGGGGTATATAGAGAGATAATACCAGGTATACAGAGAGCTAGCACGGGGTATATAGAGAGATAATACCAGGTATACAGAGAGCTAGCACGGGGTATATAGAGAGATAATACCAGGTATACAGAGAGTTTATTACAGAGTATATAGAACTTACAATGTTGCTTGGGAGTTAGCAGACGACCTGTCAATATCCACACTGTGAGCGCCGTAGTAATCAGAATTGATCAGAGAAATGATAAATATCACTAAAACAGGAATTCCTGCAAAGAAAGTGAAGTAATGCGGTAAGTGCTGCTGTACTAAGCCTGTTAGATACTGGCTGTGACCTCGAACACGAAACACGGGGCTTTGTCTGCATGGACAATATTCAGTGAAAATGGCTGAATTCCAATGGGACAATTGCTATGCCTTTAGTGTCTGATATCTGAATCCTATACAAAGTATACTCCAAAAGCACTGATTTATAACCTAGACTGTGCAGGGTACACACTAGTAAATGATTATTAATTCATGTTTTGCAGCAAATGATAGTTTGATAGTTTTAGGCATTGTTACAATCCTCCCCCCACCCCCGGCAGGGTGACAGAGCTTCCTAGCGAAACAATGCCTATGGGAGTTAATATGACCCCCATATGGGTGTACAGGTGGGAGCACGTCTACTGAGCAGTGAGCAGCAGTGGCCTACGAAAGGCCCCTCATTCCATTAAAGGTGACTTTCCCATTATTAGGGTCCCTCCCAATATTTTACAGGATTCTTTCCTAATAAGTCAGCGGCAATAGAATTAAGTGACATCCCAAACTTGGAGTTTGAAAATGTCTGCATTTTGAGCAAGGTGACCTCCTGGGTGCAAACTGCATAGTCCCCTATCCCAGCGGTCTGAATGGATTACTCACCCCAGCCCACGATTGCCAGCTTGCCCGTGTTTATGAGTGAGTTGTTAAACACCTTGACGACCAGTCGGTAGAGGTTGAAGCCCTCAATGGCCATCCATGTGAAGGTGCAGAGCTGTGCAGTGTGAAGGAAGATGGCCGAGCTCTTGCACAGAATAGGTAGGTCCAGTCCTCCAACCAACGCACTCAAAATGAAACTCACATCCAGTAGGAATATAGCTGCAAGCAGGTGGATGTGGATCTGCAGTGTGGGGTTTGACTGCACCATCCTGGCAATAAACATTGATACAGCACGTCATATACACAGAAAACCTGGACCTACACACAGCTAGAGACACAACCAGAACTGCGAAATGTGTTTACAGACACAGCTAGAGACACAACCAGAACTGCGAAATGTGTTTACAGACACAGCTAGAGACACAACCAGGACTGCGAAATGTGTTTACAGACACAGCTAGAGACACAACCAGGACTGCGAAATGTGTTTACAGACACAACTAGAGACACAACCAGGACTGCAAAATGTGTTTACAGACACAGCTAGAGACACAACCAGGACTGCGAAATGTGTTTCCAGACACAGCTAGAGACACAACCAGGACTGCGAAATGTGTTTACAGACACAGCTAGAGACACAACCAGGACTGCGAAATGTGTTTACAGACACAACTAGAGACACAACCAGGACTGCTAAATGTGTTTACAGACACAGCTAGAGACACAACCAGGACTGCGAAATGTGTTTACAGACACAGCTAGAGACACAACCAGGACTGCGAAATGTGTTTACAGACACAACTAGAGACACAACCAGGACTGCAAAATGTGTTTACAGACACAGCTAGAGACACAACCAGGACTGCGAAATGTGTTTACAGACACAGCTAGAGACACAACCAGGACTGCGAAATGTGTTTACAGACACAGCTAGAGACACAACCAGGACTGCGAAATGTGTTTAAAGACACAACTAGAGACACAACCAGGACTGCAAAATGTGTTTACAGACACAGCTAGAGACACAACCAGGACTGCGAAATGTGTTTACAGACACAGCTAGAGACACAACCAGGACTGCGAAATGTGTTTACAGACACAGCTAGAGACACAACCAGGACTGCGAAATGTGTTTACAGACACAGCTAGAGACACAACCAGGACTGCGAAATGTGTTTACAGACACAGCTAGAGACACAACCAGGACTGCGAAATGTGTTTACAGACACAACTAGAGACACAACCAGGACTGCAAAATGTGTTTACAGACACAGCTAGAGACACAACCAGGACTGCGAAATGTGTTTACAGACACAGCTAGAGACACAACCAGGAATGTGAAATGTGTTTACAGACACAGCTAGAGACACAACCAGGACTGCGAAATGTGTTTACAGAAACAGCTAGAGATACAACCAGGACTGCGAAATGTGTTTACAGACACAGCTAGAGACACAACCAGGACTGCGAAATGTGTTTACAGACACAGCTAGAGACACAACCAGGACTGCGAAATGTGTTTACAGACACAGCTAGAGACAACCAGGACTGTTAAATGTGTTTACAGACTTACACTCCACACAGGGCTGGTGCAAGGATTTTTGGGTACACAGGCGAAGATGATTTTGGCGCCCCCCTCCAAAAAAAGACCATCTTCACCTGTGTGCCTCTTAACCCTCCTTTTGTTTCTTATTCCCTTTTTTAAATGTCTTACCCCTTTAGTGTGTCGTACCCCCAATATTTCCCCATTGTATATCTTACACCTCCCTTGTGTATCTCTCACAATCCCCCTTTGTGTGTCCAGGGCCGGCCTTAGGCCTTTAGGCACCCTGTGCGAAAAATCTTTACAGCGCCCCCCCCCCCCCCGTCATCCATGTATGATGTAATGTTTGTGTTGTCTGTGTATGTGATAGTAGGTGTGATGACTGTGTGTGATATGTATGCTATGTGTGTATGGCTGTGTGTGATATTTGTAATGTGTGTATTAACAGTGTGTGATATGCGTGTATTGGTTGTTTGTGATATACACACACACACACACACACACAAAGTCAGACAGCCATACACACACAGGAAGACATCCACACACACAGAGGCAGACAGTCACGCACACACACACAAGCAGACAGTCATACACCTACACACACAGGCAGTCATGCACACACACACACACACACACAGGCAGACAGTCATGCACACACAGACACACACACACACACAGACAGTCACACACACACACACACACACAGGCAGACAGTCACACACACACACACACACACACAGGCAGACAGTCACACACACACACACACACAGGCAGACAGTCAAACACGCAGACACACACACAGAGGCAGACAGTCATACACACACACACACAGAGGCAGACACACACAAAGAGGCAGACAGTCACACAGACACACACACAGAGGCAGACACACAAACACACACACAGAGGCAGTCATACACACAGACACACACAGAGGCAGACACACACACAGAGGCAGACAGTCATACACACAGACACACACAGAGGTAGACACACAGACACACACACACAGAGGCAGACACACAGACACACACACACAGAGGCAGACACACAGAGGCAGACAGTCATACACACAGACACACACACAGAGGCAGACAGTCCTACACACAGAGACAGACACACACAGACACACACACAGAGGCAGACAGTCACACAGACACACACACAAAGGCAGACACACAGACACACACACACACAGAGGCAGACAGTCATACACACAGACACACACAGAGGCAGACACACACACACACACAGAGGCAGACACTCAGACACACACACACAGAGGCAGACAGTCATACACACAGACACACACAGAGGCAGACACACACACAGAGGCAGACAGTAATACACACAGACACACACAGAGGTAGACACACAGACACACACACACACAGAGGCAGACAGTCACACAGACACACACACACAGAGGCAGACAGTCATACACACAGACACACACACAGAGGCAGACAGACACACACGCAGAGGCAGACACACAGACACACACACAGAGGCAGACAGCCACACAGACACACACACAGAGGCAGACACACAGACACACACACACACACAGAGGTAGACAGTCATACACACAGACACACACAGAGGCAGACACACAGAAACACACAGAGGCAGAAAGTCACACAGACACACACGCAGAGGCAGACACACAGACACACACACAGAGGCAGACAGTCATACACACAGACACACACAGAGGCAGATAGTCATACACACAGACACACACAGAGGCAGACAGTCATACACACAGAGACAGACAGACACACACACAGAGGCAGACACACAGAGGCAGACACACAGACACACACAGAGGCAGACACACACACAGAGGCAGACAGTAATACACACAGACACACACAGAGGTAGACACACAGACACACACACACACAGAGGCAGACAGTCATACACACAGAGACAGACAGACACACACACAGAGGCAGACACACAGAGGCAGACACACAGACACACACACAGAGGCAGACCGTCATACACACAGAGACAGACACACACACAGAGGCAGACACACACACATAGGCAGACAGTCATACACACAGACACACACAGAGGCAGACACACAGACAAACACACAGAGGCAGACAGTCACACAGACACACACACACAGAGGCAGACACACAGACACACACACAGAGGCAGACACACACACACACACACAGAGGCAGACAGTCATACACACACAGAGGCAGACAGTCATACACACAGAGACAGACACACACACAGAGGCAGACAGTCACACAGACACACACACACAGAGGCAGACACACAGACACACACACAGAGGCAGACAGTCATACACACAGCCACACACAGAGGCAGACACACAGACACACACAGAGGCAGACAGTCACACAGACACACATGCTGAGGCAGACACACAGACACACACACCGAGGCAGACAGTCATACACACAGACACACACAGAGGCAGACAGCCATACACACATACACACACACAGA